>NC_134832.1:135190356-135450516 GCF_004210375.1 Tachypleus tridentatus | reverse complement strand
ATGTTTTAATGATTTCTTTACAGAGAGTGTTGTGATAATCGAAAACAAACAATTATTCAGTATTATGCAATATGTAAACCCAATGGTTCTGAAAAGTAGGTCAACAAGTTATTTTGAGGGTTAATTATTATTTATATAAATGAAGATTATTTTAGTTTCTTGTGAGCTGCTCAATTGTATTGAACTCGTTTAATTGTATATTCTGTTTATATACGTGTGTATGTGTATATATATACAGGGTGGCCCGTAAGTCCCTACCCATCCATATGTTATAATAAACAACATTATAATACTAATGATGAGTTGAAAGCAGCTATTACCACAGCATTTGGAACAATAACCCCTGCTATGTTGAGGAAAATGTCTCACAGAACATGGCATCACATAATATTATGCAGGAGAATGAGGTACAGCACACAGATACACTGGATACGTAAGATATATGTATGGGTAGGGACTTACGGGCCACCCTGCATATATATATATTTTCCTTTTGTACTTTTAGGACATAAATCTTAGAATTAAATGGCCCAATGATATCTACTATGGTAGCAATATCAAAATAGGTGGAGTTCTTGTTAACTCTTCATTGAGTGAAGGAATAGTCAGCTGTTTTATTGGTAAGTAAATATTATGGAACATTAAAAAAGGCATTATATACAGCAAGTATTATGGAACATTAAAAAGGGTTTATATACAGCAAATAAGATTTCATTTTAGTTAAAATATATTTTTTTTGTATAATAAACTGGCTTTAAAAAATCTATCAACCAGGAACAACTTGCACATTGATGCTCACTTTGAAATATATAGGAATAGGAAGTCATCAGTTTTTTTTGTGTTTCATGATACAAAGAATATTGGGCCTAAATGTATCTTTTTTAATTTTGTCAATTGGTAATGAATTTTGTGAATTTTCTCTTTTATTTTCTGTAAGCTATGTGAAATATAAATGGAAGTAAGCTCATTATATCATTTAAAATTTAAAAACATCACATCTGTTTCTTAAAAACTTTGTGATAAATAAATTCCCTCAAAAATTGTTGGAGCATTTCCGATGTGATTTAAGGTTTGTTTTAAGTGTTGACAGTAGTGTAGCTATTTTACTTGTCTGGATACTCAAGAGTATAAACATTGATTAGAAGTGTTTTAAGACTATTTTTCCATTGTGATATATAGTGTACTATAAGACACTTTGTATCTGAAATTTGCTTTTTTTCTTAACCTCTTAAGCTTATTCCTTTTTTTCCTTTCTCTTAATTGAGCATTCTCACTTTAATTTACTTTTTCTTTAATGTTTTACTTCAATAGTGAAAAATTAACAAGTTCAGAAAGTTACTTAAATAAATTGTGACAAAATGTATATACTGTTAATGTGTATTATAAAAGTAGATTAAGTTTTTTCTTAAACCTCAGTTCAAGTATTATTCCATTGATATTTAAATTTAATATTTTTCACATGTCTAGGTTGTGGAGTCAATATTAAAAACAGCAATCCAACAACATGTGTCAATGATATAATTCAGTTTCATAATCAAGCCATGGGTTCAGAATTAGAACAACTGACAGTTGAAGAGTTTATAGCCCAAACTCTGACACGGCTTGAAGATTTTATCTCTTGTTTTCAAATTCATGGCTCATCTCGGATCTTGCCTCTTTATTACTCGTACTGGCTACATAGGTATTTTAAATTTATAATTTAAAACAGTATTTAATACCAAAAAAATTGTAGTTCATTAAAACAGTTTTGTAACTGCAGTGTAAAAGAAAAGTTTTTCAAACAGACACAGTAATTGTAAGACGTATAGTGCTAGTCAGTTTAAAATGATCTATAATTTCCTTCTCAGTAGAGAAACTTCTGATTAAGGACTGTTTTAGATGTTTAATAGCAGTCTTTCTTGGGTGCTTAATGTGTGTCATTCATCTCTAGTTCCATTCATTTTAAACTAGCAGTTTATTTTTTTTAAAGCAAAACTATATTGGGCTGTTTGTTGTACCCATTGTGAGAAATTGAACCCCAGAATTCAGAATTGTAATTCCATACATCTGTACTACAATACTGCAGTTCAGTGGCTGATCAGGGACACAAGATTTTACCTTTACTATGATAATATTTTGCATCTTGATGTATTTCAGCTGTTTTCAGTGAGAATTATTTTACTTATTGTACTGGTAGAAATACAGGAATGCTTAAGCAATTGAACTGTACTATTCACCAGTGAGAGATGAGTCAGTTTTAAATGTGATTAAAGATACATTTTATCCAAACTATTACAATTTTCAGTATGAAAGTTAAAGAAGAATGAAATGTGATACACCAATGTAGATTACTGGAGAGAGGTTATCCTGTAAATACAACTGGTGAACTTTATTAATTAGCCTTATGTTTTTGTATTTTCCAACGTCAGTTTTTGAAAGTATTTTTTCATTGAAATGATTGTAAATGATGGGAACACAAATTACACGTGTTACATTTTAGAAAATACATGATCAAAAATCTTATCATGTCTGTTGTTTTGTGTCATCAGAAGATGGCCAGCTAATGGATGAAATATTGTGAACATAATTTATAATTAAAAATACTTTGATAAACTTATCACATTAAGACCAGTTTATGTGGCATTGAATAAGTTTCTTGTGACAATTTTGAATTTGAATAAGGTTAGAATGTTGTACCAACCAAGAGCCCAGAGTTGATGGATATGGAGGAAGATTTCTCATAAGTTAAATTTATTTGAGATGACATTTCATTCTTCAAGAAAATTTTGTTATTCCTCCGTTTTTCAAATGTTTTTCTTTGCATTGAAGCTGAAACCAAGACTAAATTAAGACTCAGGTAAAGCTACAGTCCTAATAATATATGTGTATTTATACTTATCTAAGAAATACTGCTTTTTCCACAAATGTTGAGTAATAGAAATGGTCAAGAAAATAAAAGTAATCTTGTATAAAAATGAAACACAGCAATATCAGTTATAAAACTATATGTGTTTATGAGTAAATGTCATTTTGTAAGTAAGTAATTTATAGTGATATGTTAACGATGTAAACATTTCACTCAAAATATTCATCTTGAGGTGAATCAATAGGTTCTCTCTCTTTCAGTGGTCAGGAAGTCTGGCTGGAAGAGTCACAGGAGAAAGCAGCTATCCAAGGATTGGATGAACATGGATTTCTCAGAGTGAAAACTTCATTGGGAAATGTTTGTCTTCAACCAGATGGAAACAGTTTTGACATGATTCGAAACTTGATCAGACATAAGAAGGTGACTTAAGACAAGCTTCATCGAGAATGAACACAGTTAAATCTGAAAGAGTGAATAACAACAAAAATATTTTATTCCTTGTTTCATACATGTTGGGTTAAAGAGGTCAGACTGAAAATTGTTATACACTACAGATCAAGTGATTTGATGAAACAGACAATACAAGCAAACAAAAAAGTAAGAACATTATGTATCATTTGTTCCATGAAGAGTGAAGATGATCATAAGGTTTTGAAGGGAACAATCTACAAAATTTTAACACTTTGTACTCGGGTGGCAGTCAAAGTGTGCATGCTGCGACAAAGTATGATTGAACATAAGTCTTATGTCTGTACTGTTATTTTACATCTTACTTTAGATATATATTTAGGAAATTGTAGTGGTTATGTAAATAAACTTGCAAACTGTATAATGAACAAAATTATTGCTTATCCTTCACGTAAGCATCACTTTGCATTCCAACTTAACGAAGTCGGAGTCATATTAACTTGAATATTACAGACATAAGTTCAGTAACATATCTTACATTTTTTTAATATACAACTAACACGTCTTGTTGACTAAATACCCATCACATTTCCTGAAGATTCACATAATAAATTCAGAATTATAGTTAACATTGTTTCTCCAGTACAGGTTGATCCAATGGACAACCACATGCACATGATAGGAACAGAAATGTTTCTGTTGTTTCATTTGTGTGGCTGACTGTAATGTATTATGCTGTATTACTATAGTAACAACTGCAATTTAATACAATTTAGACATTTTGTTTACATGGCCAATATTTTGTTGTTGAACCAATTTATGATCATCGTTACATGCAGGCAGGTCAGAATTTCTGTGACACATTTCTACGCTCTTGTATACAGCATGTAGTATATTTCATTATTCACATAAGTCTGGGATATAATCTCTGATAATGTTTTTTACTTTTAAAGTTTTGATCCCTTTATATTATTAGTTTATATTTTAAATTCTTGTAAATTTAGTGAAAGCACAAGTTATGAAGTGAAGAGAGCTGTAGAATATGAGTACATAAATTTCTATTTGAAATGTAACTTGTACCGACCCTATTGAAATGCTGTTAGTATGCTAAACACATAATAAATATGTTAAAGACTTTATCCACTAACTTACCAGTTTCATGCTAAATCTTTTATGAACTTTCAGTTGCTTTTATTAGAAATTGATAATGACATTTGAGCTGTAAAATTAAACTCTGTGCGTCTCTCTGAGAAAATGAAGATCTAAAACCATTTGAAATCAGCTCTGGCTTGGCACAAGGATTCTCTTCGAGTCCAATCACCTTCAGGGTACACAAAGATAATCTATTCAGTGCACTGTAAGGCCACGGAATAACTGTATTTAAATTAATTGTGGAAAGAAACTCAAATATGTCAATGGGAGTGATGGATGGTCTGCACGGATTCAAAAAATGTCCCAGCATCTCTTATAACTTGATCATTGCTAACTTTGTTCTGATGAACACAAGTGGATTTCGTATTCCTTTCTGGGCATGACTGTTGGTCTCATCAGACTGATGATCAATATATGTAGACTTGCCTTTTTGAGGTCCATCATAACACTCAGAAAAGAGGCAGAATTCTTTTGAGAGAAGGTAGATAAAGCACTAATACACAGATGGGTATCAGTCATTTGATGGGTAAATGAAGCCAAAAAACAACAACAACAAAAGATATAGAAAGGTTTGGTGGAAAGCATCAAGAGTATTGAGTGGTTTCAGGCAGATGGTGTTAAGTTGAACACAGTGAGGATTAGCAACAAGCGATTGAGAAAAAGGTAAGGATGGGTCAACACATTTAAAGTAATGAAAAAGATATACACAGTGTCAATATTGACTTTTTCTTTTTAAAGCTGAAAATAAATTATTTACTGGAAAACCTGTTGTTGGAACATGTCTAATATATATAAACATTTTCTGACCAAACTAAAAAAATCATATATTAAGAAAAAGGCTTATAGATTCTACTGTTTGAATTTGCAATTGGCTTAATATTATTGTAATTTTGTTATTATTTCCAAACACTTTCAAATACATATCCTAAACTAACCTGTGAAAATTATTTTCATCCAGCAACAGCAATGAGTTTTTCTTAACAACAAACTTTTGCTCATTTTAACAGGGTTTCAAGTGATAACAATTAACAACTAATTGCATGGTAACTAGAATTTGGTGATTTTGATGGTATTCCTTAAACAATAAGATAACTTTTGTCCTGCAAGTTTTATTATAAGATCCAATCTCTGAATTGTATAGAGAAGACTTGGAAAGATACCCAGAAGAAACGAAAACCTGTTTTAACGTATATGAAGCTGGCTTTTTTTTTTTTCTCCCCTAAATGAACTTGTGTGGATTTTATACAGTCATTGGATAAAGTTATAAAAGAATAGTTTTATGAAGCAAAGAAGGCAGATGGTTGTAGGTCTGTGACGTTCTTAAATATCAAGAGGTATTGTAAGAGCAGAATTTATACATTCTTAACCTTCAACGGTTTACTGTCACACCAAACATACCGGCCTTTCAGCCGTGTGGGTGTTGTAAAGTGCGGTCAATCCCACTATTCGTTGGTAAAAGAGTAGCCCAAGAGTTGACAGCGGGTGGTGATGACTAGCTGCCTTCCCTTTAGTCTTATGCTGCAAAATAAGGGGTGGCCTGCGCAGATATAGCCCTCGAGTAGCTTTGCGCGAAATTCAAAAACAAAAACACTCTTGGTTTCAGACAAAAATAAGCCTTTTTCTGAAATATCCACTCTCTCTTCTTTCATACTTATACATATTGACTTATCATTTGTAGGCATTTAACACTTTCACGTAGCTGTTCAACGGAAAACATTTTTTTAATATGCAACCACAACGTTTAGAAAATAAAGATATTGCCGTAATATGTCCAACACAGCTTTTTAATAACTTCTTTATCTTGTTACTTTAAAAAAGAAACATTATGTAGCATAAAGAAATTTATGTAGGTTAAAAGGTTTAAGTAAAATGGTATTATTATTTTATAGTTACTTGCGTTTAGCGTATTTAATTAAATTTTAATTATATCTGAATATCTTATAATATCTGAACTCTATAGGTCCCGCCCTTTTCAGTTACTAGTCGAACGCTTCACAAACCTGTGTATTGTGTTTGCGATCATGTGAAATGTTTCTATTGTAGCATTATGATAACAGTAATGTGGGTGTTATTTAAGGCTCCATTGTATGATATGGTTGTTATCTGAATAACTTATTTTAAGCATAACTTCGTAACTACTGTCCCCTGTGATAAGGTAACATTAACGAAAGTGTGGTGTTATAAGCTACGTGGAATTTTATATATCTGGAGAAGTTAGATGTTGCCTGTTTCAGTTTTTGCTGGATAACATAACATGTTTTGTACGTTTATATGACCAAAGACAAAGTATTTTAAAAGTTCTCAAAGAAAGTTTGTATTTTCGTCAACGTGACTGCAAAATCCAGTAAGTGATCGTAAGTGTATATTTACATTTTTTATAAAACTTGAGTGACTTTAACAACCTGTGAAAATATCGTGAGTGTTCTAACAACTAGTGAAAATATCGTACGTGAGCGACCGTTAGAGCAACGAGTGAAAATATCATATTTAATTAATCCATATACCATTTTGGAAGTAAAGAGACTTAAATAACTAATCTTGTGGTTGAAAATATAACAGTTTATAGTGAATTTTGTAAACATTTGACTCAAGTTATTTATCTATCAAACTAGACTTTATTGTCTTCTTGTATAAGTTGGATAGTATACTTGATTGTCCCACATCAGGGTTGCTTGACCTAGCATGGTCGAACGTCACCTTGAGTACCAATTCTTTAAAACCTGAATAAATGAGCAGACTTAAATTGTCCATAAAACATTTGAGACCATAACTGTGTTATCGTAACCTTAAATTCAACTATGCTGAAGCACAGGCTTTCAGAATTCAATATAAACCAATGGATCGGATCTATTGATATAGTTCATGCATCATTTCAAATATATTCTGTTACAAGAGTCATCCCTCTAACATTAGTGTTCATGCTTTTGCTGAGTGGTTCAACTGACTCAGTATCAACACCAAAACTAGACGTATCAACCAATGATCTCTTTTTCAAACTCAGGGAAACAGAAAGTTTTTCTGTATATCTCAAAGAACCAGCTGATGTTGATGTTACAGTCACATTTAAATACGAACACAGAAGTACTTTACATTGCTTGCCAGATAATTCAACAATTCCGAAACAAACTAAACGCATTCTGAAATTTAACGTCACAACTGAGGAAGTAGGACACAATGTTATTTTTGTTAAGGCCGAACCAAATTATACAGACGTGACCTATGGTTTTGTTAGAGTAAACGTATATAAGAACGATGTTTTGATTATTTTAAGTACTGTCGTTGGCTGGACATATTTTGCTCTTTGGACAATCTCATTTTACCCCCAGCTCTATATGAACTGGAAGAGAAAGTGTGTAACAGGATTAAGCTTTGATTATCTTAGTTTCAACTTACTTGGATATATATGCTATTCGTCGTATAACTTGTGCCTAAAATTTCTCCCATCGATACAGCACGAGTATTTTGAATTATTCCCGACAGGCGTCATTCCAGTGGAAATGAACGATGTCTTTTTTGCTGTTCATGCATTAGTCATGACACTCCTTCTCATTTTTCAGTGTTGTATCTATGAAAGGGGTGGTCAAAAACTTTCCCGCATCGCAATTATAATTTGTACCTTTACTTTAACTGGATCAGCTATTTTCCTTGCAGTCGTATTAGCAGGAGTAATCGAGAACCAACCATGGCTCTCTTTTCTCTTTTACTTGTCTTACGTCAAGGTAGTTATGACAACAGCAAAATATATTCCTCAAGCATATTTAAATTATTTGCGGCGATCAACTGTTGGCTGGAGTGTTGAAAATGTGTTCTTAGATTTCACAGGTGGCGCTCTGAGCATTCTACAGATGACCATCACGGCCTCGAACTTTAAAGACTGGGCTTCCATTTTTGGAAATTTTGCAAAGTTTGGGTTGGGGATACTTTCCATTATGTTTAATATTTTGTTTATGCTACAACATTACTGTATTTATCCTACAAAATATAACAGATTCGAGATATGACTGATGTTTTCCTTTGTTTTAAAAATAACATATTTTAGGTTATATTTTTCTCATTCTGAAGTAAACAGCTTTTTGTGTATGGTAATTCAAACATGTTTGTAGAAACCTAGTATTCGATAAATAAATGTTTTTCTTTTGTTGGTTTGTGATATGAAATATTTATTGATAAGCTTTCTAAATTTTGCTGTAAATGATAAATATGGTGGAAGTTTTTTTTAATGATGGAATGAACCTTTATTTTTAAAATTCGCTGATCCATCAGTTTGGTTAATTTTATAGAATAATAAAAAAATGAAAGTAATAATTTTAACTGATTGATTAATCAATGTATGAAATATACAGTAAGGTTATGAATCTTCACTTATTTCAGACTTCTCATGTTTAGCTTCCAAGCCGGTGGGCGGATTCGAATCCCGGTCGCACCATACATGCTTGCCCTTTCAGCCGTGGAGGCGTTATAAGTTACGGTCAATCCCACTATTCGTTGGTAAAAGACCGGCCCAAGAGTTGGCGGTGAGCGGTGATGAGTAACTGCCTTCCCTCTAGTCTTACACTGTTAAATGAAGGACGACTAGCACAGATAGCCCTCGAGTAGCTTTGCGCGAAATTAAAATCAAAACAAAAAAAAACAACAATTATGTAGCGGATACGGAAAAGGCTGAATCCCTCACACTAATAATTAACCAATTAGCAACTCACCTACCAAGATCAGTCTCTCATCATTAGACTGCAAATGCTAGTACTACTATAAATGTGAATAATATGCTTTGAGTAAAGTCAGTGAGTGACATGCTTCTCACTGTTACAAGAAGTAAAGGAATGTGCACAATTATGTCGTTATTTATTGTGTATTCACTCATTAAGTAACCTGAAATTAGTCAATCAAAATTAATACTGCTTTCCACAACTAGAAATTTGCCCATACTCCACTCTACGCCGACTACGCTAAGTTGTGCATTGATCTACATGGTTTGTTCCACTCAGGTAGTGATGAATAAACTTTATATGGTGACTCTTTTTCCTGAACGCGAGTTTTGTTGCGCACCCCTAATAAATGTAAAACAAGTGTTTAAATAGTGCCTAGCTTAAGGCAAAGTTACAATTTACTTATTTAGTGTGAAGAATGGGCTTGACCTTGGGATGAGATCCATTGTTGATACAGAAACTCAAAGGAGATCACTATTTCGTTTTGGTCGTTAAAACAACAACAACAAAACGTCTCTCACAGTTATGGTCTCCCAGTGGCACAGCTATATGACTGCGGACTTAAACGCTAGAAGCCGAGTTTCGATACCCGTGGTGAGCAGAGCATTGTGTAACTTTGTGCTCAACTTCAGCAAACAAACTCACGAGTATGTTGATGTGAAAAACCACAGCACGTTCACAACCTTTCTTGGCAGGTCAAGTTATTCTTTACGAATCAGCATTCAGTCGTTTGCAAGACCTTTAACTGAATTCTATCCGAACAATTTTAAAACTGAATAGCTCGTTTAGCACCGTTGATGGATAAGATGTTGCTGTTTAATGGATTCTGAATCCAGTCGTTTTTTTTTTCGATTCTTTAAATTTATCTGCAAGTTAACACTGGGATTTTTTTTATATGAATAGATACGACATCACGAATAAAACTATAACTCATTTTCTTCCAACTCGAGTCTTAGATTATAAGTCCGTAAATTTACGATGTCCCTTCGAGGAACGATGCACTATCGAATGTTACATCTGGAGCATAATCTCACGCATTTTTATGGCAGCAGTAAAACTATTGTCTCTTCTATATTGTATAACTCATGAATTTTCCAATAAAATAAAACGTTTTTAAGGATTTTTTTCAATATAAGAGTAAAGACCTATTTTTCAAGCAAGCTGCTTTGTCACTTCCGTTGTTTCACTTGTAGCTTTAAGAACTCGACAGTTTTAACCACGTGCTCATGGTGTTTGGTTTTCAAAGGTCTTCTGGCTTAATGTTGTCAACAGTTAACACTTGCGAACAAATAACGCAATGTGGAGATCTGTAACTGAAACCGAATATCAAATGACCTTCATGATACTTAGGCAGTTTAGTTTGGCATTCAGTTTACCAACAGATGTGAAAACCGAGGAAGAGCTTGGTCCAGCTCCATCATCGAGTTCTTTTTCATTATCTTAATAACATGGCAATTCATTCTGTTTACTTCCGAGCCGTCACTCAAGGAAACACAATATTGTATGTTCCTGTTATTTAACACATATTCATTTATATTTTTGCAAACTAGTAAATTAATGTTAATATGGAACATTTGGAAACTAACACGCTAATAAATACGCAAACAAAAATTCTATGATATTTCAGCCATCCAATCGAAAGTCACGTTGATCTTTGCTTGGAATGTTGTCATAACATAAAACTACATTCTCATATCATTGGCTTATACACATAAATATGATAATTAAGGCCTTCGGTTTACTGTATCTAATTCATAACTGCGCCATCTTTAAGAAAGAGGGCATTGGTTTCTGAGATTTCCAATACTTTTAATAACAATTTTATACATGCACGGTTATTTGAAGCTGAATTAACCAAATCTCTTCTTTAGCTGTCTGGAAATTCTTGAACTTGTAACAATGTTTTGATCCCTTTGTGTCCCATCACACTGAAAAGGAAAAGGTAGAACGTCTTTCGAAAACTTTTTATGAAGAGTTGATTGCATGTAAAGTATAATCAGATTTAACAGCGGAAATTTGAATGTATTTTTCAATCAGTGTAGGCTTACTTTTACTATGCCTTATGTAAAGCCAAATACCAGGTCAGTAGAACAGTTTGTGAGATTACTCAAGCCTCAGGGTCATTGCGCTGAAAACAAGTTAATGTATTTTATCTAGCTTTCAATAACAATTTAGGTCAAACATATGACACACTTTAAGGAATTTCACGTGACGCTATCTATTTTACTGATTACAAGTTATATTAATACTTTTCTTTTTGACGCATATCATTTATGATTCATCACTGACAAAATATGTCAACTATAAAAGCAATTGTTAAAAGTTGGAGAAACTTAAACTCGACCCCGCGGAGTTTTAGACAAAAATTTACTGAAAATACTTGCGTTGCTATGAGGAAAATCCATAGATGCACGAAAGAAGCATTTCGCTTCTTTGAGGACATTTTCAAAGCTAACCCCCAATTCTCTGTGAGGCTGAAATTTGACACAGAGAACAGTTTTCGACCTGCACAAACATCAGCCGCTATGCGGAGAGTCCGTAGGTACAAAAAAAAAAAAGGTGATTCCTTTGTTGGGAGGCCC
Source organism: Tachypleus tridentatus (assembly GCF_004210375.1). Taxonomy (NCBI): domain Eukaryota; kingdom Metazoa; phylum Arthropoda; class Merostomata; order Xiphosura; family Limulidae; genus Tachypleus; species Tachypleus tridentatus. The sequence goes on along the minus strand of NC_134832.1, from coordinate 135,438,823 downwards.
GGCGGTTAAGGCAATCGACTCATAATTTGAGGATCGTGAATTCGAGTCCTCGTCACACCAAACATGCTCGCCCATTTAGCCGTGGGGTGTTGTAATGTGACAGTCAATCCCACTATTCTTTGATACAAGAGTAGCCCAAGAATTGGCGGTGAGTGGTGATTACTAGCTGCCTTCCCTCTAGTCTCACACTGTTAAATTAGGGACGGTTAGCACAGACAGCACTTGAGTAGCTTTACGCAAAATTCAAACCAAACCTTTCTATGAACACATTTTTAAAGCTATTTCGGCTACCTCCAACTTTTACCCACATTCAACTGTAAAACAGTACGAGAATTTTGGTTTTAAATGAACAAAGTAATCAAGAAGCTATTCAGATAACGTGAGTTTGATAACACCACATTTTATACAATACATAAGACTTTCAACTTGTCCATTTCTGGATTATCACGTGATACCTCTTGTCTTTTGTGATATCTTTAAAACTATAGATATTATTTGAACATTGTAGTTATAAACTTTTTCACTGTGTACATAATATAATTCTAGAACTACAGTTATAGAATAGTTGAAATCTGTTACTAAATGCGTATGATCGAGCCTACAAATGCTTTTATAATTTGATTGGTAGTTCGTGGTTCACGTGACTAATCTTTCTGAATGGAGATATTCACACAGTGAGCTTAATGTATGGCATGGAATGTAATAGTCCTACAATAAAATAAAAGTATTGTTTACAATAGGAAAATTCCGATTTTAATTATTGCTGTGTTTGAACCAATGGTATACAATAATAGTAACATTTACAGTAGGAAAATTCTTATTTTAATTGTTGCTGTGTTTCGATTAATGTTATCAGGTATTCAATAAAACAGCTTTAATTTTTAGAAAACGTTTCTGACGTTTGAGGGTGGTGTTAAATTACCCTTTTATTAAAATAAGATTAATAAAATATATAAAAAAGGGGTGGAGGGTTCTCTGATATTTATTTAGTGTTGGCTTTGTTCATTTTAGCAATAAAGCTTCAGCTATATGTCCAGTGCTTTTCAGATTATTTTGACATTGTGATCAAATGTTTCTAATTTGCATACAACTTACATATAAGTAATTCAATCAATTACATCCTGTAAAAACGCTTCAGAAACTAATACACAACAATCTCTATTATTTGCATGCATTTTCTATATAAATCTTTTTACAACCAACATTCAACTACCACCTGTAGCAGCACCTTAGAGGGAAGTAAACAACTACTCACACATTCCAAACACTGTGTTAATTTGTGAATTTTAATTGTTTTACCCTAATACCAGATAATAGTACTAAACCTTCGTGTTGTGCTGGATCAAAATCAAACGATTATAAAATTCTCAACAGATTACTCAAAATGTATATCACATGTGGTGGTAACAAATAATGGTACAGAGAATTACTAATATATCAGTGTTTTAAAATGTCATATTTTTAGTAAAATAATACTGCAAAAGGGATTTAATGTTACATAAATCTAGTGCAAGATATGAATTACTGTGTTGACTTCTTGCATTGCTAAGTGATGAATTATGTTAGTCCCTCAAACAAGCATTTTACAAAGAATACTACCCAGGCACACAAGCTCAGTAACATGATGGAAGAAAGGAAAATTAGTTAAGGTTCTTGCCTACATTATATTATGACACAGCCCTCTGTATTGCAACATATTACAATACAATAGCATTGATAATACCCAGCTATGGTAACAAATAATCATTGACATATACACACAGTAGAAACATTGTTTGGAACCAATTCGTCTGTCATTAACAATGTTTTTCCTGGTGGTTTATGATTAAATACTGTTACTGACAAGCTTCTACAAATGATTCTATATTAAGTTTAGACCACACATCCTTTGCTGCTTGTGGACATAAGCTACTAAGACCATATTTAAGCAAAAGCATAAGGGCTAGGCATGATTTAGCAGTTAATTTGCTGGGCTTCAGATCGGAAGTTGCAATATTTAATCTACAATGTGATACTGAACGCACGTCACATTACCAGCTGTGGAACACTATAACTGGGCGTGGCAGGTGCTGCTGATCCCTCTGGAGAGAAATTTTTAAATATGGATGACTATGCCTGAACATAATTGGTCCCTGAGATGTCATTCAGATTGAAAATAAAAAACTGGAGTTGCATGGCATCTGGTTTAGGCCTACTATTTCATGATTGTTGTCATAATTTGTTGAATTTTGTGCAAAGGTATTTGAGGGTTATCTGTGCTAGCCATTCCTAATTTTGAAGTAACAGAATTGAAAGTAAGTAGCAAGTGAATACTATTGACTGTAAATTTATGGGCTACTCTAACTGAATAGAAGGATTTGACTATCACCCTTATACTATACCTGTAGTTCCAAAGCAGACATGATTTTTTTTTTGACAAAAGGGCTCTCTTTCATAAGCATAACTTCCACTTTGCTGATAAGGGTAATAGTTATATCTTAACTGGCTTGAGGTATGGTTTTTGAACTGTTTCCTGTCTAAACACTCTTCCTTACAACTGGTTTGGTTCTACAGTAAAATATGAAAGTCATGTTGAAGTTCTTTATCAATGTGTTTGAAATAAAACATTAAAATTTTTCTTTATGGGATAAAAATGCAAAAAAAAGATATGTCATAAAAAAGTTTCTGATGGTAGTAACACTATAAAGTTGATGAAGTGATAGTGTCTTTACTTTATTTATTAAGAATAATAAAACAATGAACTTTGCCACATACTCCAAGAGTACTGTGTAGGATATAACAATTCTTTGGTCCAAAATCTAATTTTAAGTCAAGAATATAAAAAAACCCACAAAAATCAGACATTTTAGGATGATTTGGACAACAATCAGAAATATTTTTTTGTAATCTATCTACTATTTGGCCATATCTCAGACAATGTAAGTGTGGTAAAGAAAATAAATAAAAAATAAAATGAAAGCAATAGAAATCAATGGGGCATTCTTATATTACACAGGAACATGTGCAGACATTTACACTACTGAAACTTACTGGAAAAATTTAACTCACTGATAGTGGAAACTTTACAAAAGAAAAAAACAGCAAATAACTGTGTAGAAGATATGATGGTAATAACATTTATATATACTTATATAAAACACTGTTCAAACGTTATGCAAAAACAGTAGTTAAAATGGGATTCTGAGAGTGGTGGAGCTCCCTTTTGTGATCCACCTTAAGATTCCATTCAGGAGACCAAAAACATTAATAATTTGAATCCTCAAGAGAAGGGTCACCACACCACCCCAACTTAGCTCCTATAGTTAAAAATAAATTAACTACAATATCAACCAATAGAAGTAAAGTTTTTTTGTTTATGTATTTCCTTCAACTTGTATGAGTAAAATACTAATTCATTTCAGAATATCTCTTAACACATTTCAAAATGTCAACAATTGCTTTAACAAAAGCAAGCAAAAGAACTTAACATTGTACTCAATAAGTCATAAAAATCTGACTGGTCTGAGTTATGAAAGTTGGTTCAGTGTTTGTGGGTTAGAATTTAATCACAACCAATCACAAAGCAAGCAGACAAATGACTGGGTAAGACTTGTTTTCAGTTGTTCAATGCAATTCTTATTTGGCTACTGAGATTGGTCTTGTACTTCCTCTGCTGCTGGAACCGTCCAAACTTGACCAGTAGACAAAACCTTAATGTCTGGTGCCTGTTGTAGTTCAGCTACTTGCTCAGGAGTGGCACGCACAATGTGAATTTTTTTACGCTGTGTTAAGACAGAAAAAATAATCAGTAACATAAAATCTGACTAGATTTATTGGTCAGAACAGCAAATTAACATCATAAATAATTTAGTTAATGCTTTTTATCCAATCATTTAATTTTAAGCTTTCTGAAATAACTGTGGACCTACACAAGCACTCATATTGAACATTTGTGACAAATTATTCTGTTTCAGAAAACTAATAAAGCAATCAGACTTTCACTACAAATAATTTTGTGGCTTATTTAAAAAGTCCAGTAGAAACTGAAGAGGAGAATGTTGAAAAGTTAAGCTGTTACAGATTTCATAAAGTTATTTAATATTTATAGTAATTTGAATTACATAACACATTAATAACTAGCTTTAGTAATTTGGGTAAATAAAAGTAAGATGGTAAAAGTTTTAACTTAGAAGTTTAGTAATGCAAATTTGACTACTATGTTAAACTAGGCTTAATACATGTAAAGATACTTTAGGCTTAGGTATATTCAACTTACTGGTAAATCATGAAGAAGCATGAATACATTGTTTCACTAAATAAATAAAATCTGAAACTAATTTATTGACTTTGGCATTTTACATTCAGCTTATACTTTCATAACTTATAAATAGGTTATACGTCAGGCTAAATACATTTTAATAATAATGTCAGGTATAATCTTAGTTCAAATAAATTATTCAATCTGTTTCTAAGTCTTATACAAAGATTAAAGATAAATTTTAGTGTGAAAAGAGTAGTGATTAAAAAATAATATTATTGGTTCTTAAATGCTAGGTTTAAAAGTAACAGTGTTAACCACTGGCTACTGGTATTAAGTATTTGTTTTGAGGCTACAAGTATAAAGATGATGATTATGACTCGTGTAGGAGTTAAGCATTCACAGTTTGTTATGTGTAATGGGTGCACTGTGTGGAATTTATTTGGAAACTCAACACTGGGAAATAGTTTTAAGGAAGCTAGTAATGATGTGCAATTTTTATGTGGAATTCGTAGGTTGGAAGAGAAGTTGGAGGCTATCCTGATCAAAGTAGATGCAACAGATAATGAGAAAAACTGTGGGAAATGGTAGCAGGATTTGAAGAGGAGCTTAAACATTTCTATGGAATGGATACATTAGCTAACAGTGATTTTCAGAAGATTGGAAAGAGTACTGTTATTAAAGTAAAAAATAGTGATCTTGGAGCAAAAATTTCAGCTTTTAGTTTCTGCAGATGAAGAACTAGTGGAGAGAAGGAAAACAAAAAGATAAGAGATGTGTATGATAAGGAAGTTATAGTTATAGGTGATTCCTTGACAAGGCATGTGGACAGTCTGTGGGGTAAATAGGGAGAAAAAACTTAGATTATGCTACCCAGGGGCACATGTGGAGGATATAACTGACAGAGCAGGAAATATAATAAAAGGGAATAGCAGAGATGCAGTTTTGTAGTGCATGTAGGAGATAATGATGTAATGGTTGATAAAGACATTTAAAGAAAAAAGTCATAATTTGATTTTGCCAGGGATACTGGCCATAACTTACTGAAGGGGTTGGAGTTATATGTTGGTCACCAGGGCTAAATTTTAGACTTAGGTTAGTATGTAAAAATGAACAGTTAAACTAGATGGACTTGTGGGATCATTTTAGTGGAAGAAAGGAGTTTTTTTGGAGTGGATGGTTTACACTGAAATAGGACAGGGGTTGGCTTGTTTGCTAAGACTATTAAATCAACTGTATGGGAAGTTGTAAACTATGACTAAACAGTAGTGAAGGCCAGGAAAAACTATACTAAAGGCACAGAGAAATGTTTAGCAAAGGAAGTGAGTATAGAAGTAGCTATAAGGTTAGGCTTAATTGTTACTATTGTAATGCGAGAAGAAATAAAGTAGATGAATTTAGAGTCTTAGTAGGAATGGAAGATTTTGAAATGGAAGAATTTGATTATAGAGGGGGAGGACTGGCTTTACATGTAAAATGCGAGTTATATCCTATTGAAATTGAGGATATTATAACAAATTGAAGGATATTATTATTGAGGAGATAATAACAAGGAGATTGATTCCATTTGGGTTTATATTAGTGGATGTAAAGGGAAAAGGCTTTTTGTCGGAATTTGTTACAAACTACCAAATGAAACTGATGAAACTAGTGAGAAACTTTACAATGAGACTAATATTTCAACTGTTAATGAAGTCATAATTATGGGTGATTTTAATTTAAGGCATATCGACTGGGAAATTCTAGAGTGTAACCATGAGGGAGAAAGGTTTTTGGCATCTGTTGAAGTTTGCTTTCTTCACAAATTAGTCCAGAAACCTACCAGAAACAATGCTATTTTAGATTTATTTTTAACTTCCAATAAAGAAATGATTGAGATGGTAGATATTGGGGAACATAAGGGCACAAGTGATCATTGCTCCAATAGCTTTGATGTTATGCTGCATATGGAGATAAGAAGTAATGATATTTTGGTTAACACATTTGAAAAAAAGCAATTTTTGAAGGGATGAGACTAGAATTATCTGTTGTGGATGGGGCAGCTGAGTTATTTGGAGACACTGATCAGATGTGGACAAATATTACAAGATATATTTTTAAATATTCAAGGTAAACATATCCCTTACAGAAATTAAGGCATCTTAAATTTAAAAAAATTAAATTGACTAATATGACAGGAGACTTAGACAACTGTAAAAGATCAAGAGAGTTGGTGAGACAGGAAATTAGGGCAACAAAAAGGACATATAGAAAAAGGTTGGTTGAAAATTAACAGTAATGATTTCTTTAATTACATTATGGGTACACAAAATGTTAAAATTGGGGTAGCATCCTTGAAACACAATAAAGGAACGCTAGTATCTGATGATCACGAGATGGCTGGGTTATTAAGTTTTGCTTTTTCCTTAGTTTTTACCAATGAAGATTTGAGCAGTATTCCATATGTTGAGCTGTTGATGAGTGGAAACAAGGTCAAATAAGATAACTGTATTAATCTTGAGCTTGTTAAAAATTTGAGAAGTTTAAAAAACAATAAAGCTGATAGTATTTCCCCAAGGGTTTTGAAGGAGTTTTTAAAAATAAGTGAACCACCTACTACTATTTTTTTGTCAGTCCTTGAATTGTGGGAAGGTACCAGAAGATTGGAAGATAGGTAAGAAGTTAGGAGGTGATAAAAATTGTTCCAGTAATTATAGACCTATTAGTCTTACATCAGTTGTGAGAAACATTTTGGATAGTCTATTAAAAGATGCTTTGCAAAGTCATTTAACAAAGTTTAGAATTTTGTTCAATAGTCAACATGGTTTCATTACAAGAAAATATTGCATTATAAATTATTTGACATTCTGTGGAAAGTTACTGCTTCTGTAAATGAGCATAAATGTGTAGAATTGGTGTACCTAGATTTTCAGAAAGCAGTGGACATGGTGCTACATAAGAGGCTTGTAAAAAAAGAAAAAGAAAAAAGTGTCTGTGTGTGTTAACAAATTGGATAAAAGAGTGGCTGGATGGAAGAAAGCAGAGAGCTGTTTCAATTGAAGTTCAGTAAAACTGGATTAGTGTTACAAGTGGGATACTTCAGTGTTCAATCTCAGGACCTTTGCTCTTTTTAATCTGCAGATGACATTAAGGTCTTGGATGTTGCTAGCTGTGAAAAGAATGCTGCTGATTTACAAAAGGATTTAGATGGTTTATTAAATTGGGCATATAAATGGTAAATTTGTTTTTATTATAATAAGTGCAAGATAATGCACGTGGGTTGTTACAACTTGCATTATAAGTATAATTTGGATGGGAATAACTTTAACAATGCTATGAAAGAAAGGAATCTTGTTGTAATGGTCACTCAATCTCTAAATTCACTCAGCAGTGTGCTATTACTAGTGGTAGGGCAAATAGGTTTATAGGCTGTATCTACAGAAATATTAAATGCAAGTCTAAAGAGGTTGTAATTTCATCGTACAGATCAGTGGTTAGACTACATTTGGAATAGTGTTCAGTTTTGGCTCCTTATCTTAGAAAACACATTGGATTGTTGGAAAGGGTTCAGAGAAGAGTTACTAGAATAGTACCTAGAATGAAGGGGTTGTTATTCAGGAAGAGATCAAGATCTGTGAAACTGTTTTCTCTTGAAAAAACAAAGAATTAGGGAGAGCTAGTTGAAGTGTTCAAGAATTGTAAAGGGAATTGACAATGTTGATATATCATCTTTTTTGTACTTAACAATGAGAACAGTAGGACTAGAAGACACAAATATAAATTTTGTTCAGGGTAAGTCATTTTCATCTAAGAAAGTTTTATTTATTTAACAAGGAGGTTGGCCTTAGGAATGTGTTGTTGTAGAGGCAGTAAATTTAAATGAGTTTAATTAAAAGCTTAATGAGTATGTGACTGATAATGGCTGGATTTAAGTTTTTTATTTATTTATTGATTAATTTAGTTTGGAGTGTGAAACAGCTGAGATGAACTAATAGGTCTCATACAGCACCACCTCATTGCTATGTATCAAAACAGTATTAAAACCCTAAGCAGATGGTACACTGCAACTGCTCATATTCATTAAGATGTTTCTGGAAAAGGGACAATCTAAATATGTTCACAGTTGCCTGACCTGTGGCTTTAGACCTGAATGTGTCCCTGCAGCTTGACTGTCTTCGACTCCTGTTCCTTCATTTGTTTGAAGATTAAAATTTGTTGTGTCCAGGTCTGTCTGGTAGCAGATTAATTCAAAGCCACTGCTCTCTGATATCTCTCCATCACTGGACATGACCTCCTTGACCACACCCCCAGAGAGAGGATATGTCACAAGATGAGTGGAGTTATCTTCAACCTCTGTCATATCTAGAGGACAACCCTAGATAACAAAAATAAAGTCAATGAAGGTAAATGAGACAATATTTAAAAGTTAAATTCAGAACACTATCCTCAATGCAGCATGTAATGACCTAAGATCTAATTACTATAGCCTATTGTGAAAAGTAAATCAACATAATACACTTAATCAGAGGTTACCTGTGCCTCACATTTTATTTATAAACCTTTAAGCTAGAAATGTGTATTTTTCTCAGTCAAATTTAATGACTCCAAAATCCTTTCATGCAACCTTTGATCTTGTTTTGCAGGTCATCAACCATGGATCCAGGTGACAATCAAAATTCAATTATAGCCTGCTCTTATATTTGCATGATATATCAATGAGCAGAAAGAGCCTCTAACTGATTATTTTTAAATCTTTTTGGATTACAAGTGTCAAAAACACCATCCCTATCAGTGTTTTTATGTTCTCACAGCAAAAATTCTTGACTACATTGCACGAAATGTATGAAAAAAAACTTTCAAACTATATCTGGAGTTTGTACAGAAAACTTAAACATTTTAGTATGTGTACAGTTTTTCAAAGTTGGAAATTAAATTTTGATATGAAACAGTTCTTGGAGAAAATCACAAATAGTTTTTATTGCTTTAAACTTTCTTTTTTGTTGTTGATTAGCATTATTTTATATAACTGAATCAGCTTTAACTTGATTGATAGGCATTAAAATATTTATTTAGCTACTTTGTCTTTCTGACTGAAAACAAGACAAACAAAGAATTACAAATGAGCCTGTTTTCTAAATGTTACTGTTATTTTTATCTCTACCAGCTCTTTAAGTTTTCGGTCCATTTCAATGTAAATAAATAGGAATTTATTTAATGTATTACTAAGTCTATTGTAATCAAACAAAACACTCAAATGCAAAAGATTTCCTGTCACAGGTGGACCCTACTGTACTTGTTAACCTAAATATCCATGCTTTATATCTTGTCAAAGAAAAAATCCTGTGCTTTTTAAAGCATATCATAAAACAAAAAAAAAAAACCTAACTTCCAAAGGATAGTGTGATTGTTTGTGGTGAATTTAGCACAAAGATACAAATGAGCTGAGAAAGTTGTCCTTAATCTTGATGATATCAATTAGATGGAAGACAGCCAGTTAACACTACCCACAGCCAACTCTCAGCTCCACTTGTCACACCATATAGTAGGATTTGACTGTTCCTTTCATAATGCATCCATAAATTCAAAATGGATAGCTCAATTCTTTAATGGGACACAAACCTCATACCCTCAGGTTGGCACACTAACCACGTGGACCTACTTGACTCCATAAGTGTAAAAGTGTATAATACTTTTAAGTTCCTTTGTTACCCTTGTTAGCAAAAACATAAAGGTTTTCGAATTTGACTAAGTTCTACATCTCAACATTGTATTGTCATTTGCAGGGCAATTAATTCATATTTTCCTCTTTCTGATGAATTTACTTAAATTAGTAATCCTTTTTAAAATTAAGAACCATTCAATGATTCTAAGAGCTCAAATAGTGATAAGTTCAACCAATTAATTAACAGTCAAACAAACAGTGGGAACAGAAAAAATATTAAAACTTGGTTTGGAAAGTATTATTAAGTTTATTAAGTAGTAATAAAAAAATCTGGAAGTCCATTGTCTAGAACTTAAGACATTTACAGATGCAACAAAAATGAAAGTTTGAACTCTTTTATGAATTTTTAAACATGAAATAAACTATAAAAGTATTAAATATAGCCAAAATTTCAATTCTAATATCTGTTAATTAATAAAATGTTAAAATACAGTAAAAGTTACAATTTTTATTACATTTTAAAATTATGTTGTAGATTTCTGCTTCAAGCGATCTCAATGACACTTTTATTTACCAAGTAAGTTTAATTGTAGGAGAAACAGTAGTGGTAGTAGCTTTGACATGAACCTCAGAATCCAGTTCAACAAAGAGTGGAAGTTGAAAAGTCCAAACAAGAAGAGCTCCAAAGAGTTACGTACTGTAATAAAAGAGACACAGTGCTGACATGTACTAAAATTTTTGTCCCCCAGTGGCTCAACAGTATGTCTGTAGACTTATAATGCTAAAAACTGGGTTTCAATACCCATGGTGGGCAGAGCACAGATAGCCCATTGTGTAGCTTTGTGCTTAATTCAAAACAACAACAAATTTTCAAACAAAGGTGTAGGAAATACAAAGAAAATCTAAGTGTTCATTTTAAAAAGTAAGGAATTGATTGAAAATTCCATAAAGGAAAGTATGTGTGAAGAACATGTCTGACCCCTGCAAGTGCTAATCGAGAAGTGAAGTTTGGTTAAGATGCATAGAGGGAATGAGCTATGCTAGGAGTTGTATCTTGTTCCTATTGGTGGGCAGATTGTCAGATGCACATTTTCATGTTATCATGCAGCTGCTACATGTGAGGGTAAATGAGAATATCAAAAGTAGTGGCTAGCTAAAAGCTGCATGTATAAAGAACAGTACAAGTTGGAAGAAGCTATTCTGTGAAAGGAGATAAGATATTGTATCGATATACCTGTATATGTGGGCATTACTGGATCAGTTACATATAAGAGAGTCATGTCTAAATACCAACCCACATTGATACACAATATACTGCTGGGTCTATGTAATTATCTTTATCTGAGAATAAAACAACACTAGGTTACATCCTTGTTTGTGTATAGAATACATTGGTTCTAAGTAACTGTCCTCATGTTTTTAGAGGGCATCACTGCTAATTTATTTACGTAGAGTATATTTCTCGTTACTGATATTAATAAATTAAGCTGTTTGGATAGAAACTCACTTTTCTTGTTAGAGGCAATCCCTTTTGTTTACGTCTGAAAGCAGTTCGGCACTTGGAGTCTAAATTCTGTTTGATTCGCATCCAGTCTACTGGTGATATTCCGAACTTGTAAATAAGGTGACCTGTTTGCATTTGCAATATTTAAATTCAAATTATTATTTTTTAACTGTATAATGGTTAAGCTTTTAACCTGTATATTACAATACAAACATAATTACAAAGGAATATTCATAATACTTGTATGACATTATGGAAACATACATTTACAATATATAATTATACCGTTACAAAAACAACAAAGAAAAAGGGACTATATTCATATTTTCTTAAACATTATTTATTCCTTGAGGTAATAAGATGACTGAATAAATCCTAGGATTTCACATGTTTGCAAACTGTAAAAGATCTATTTGTTAAGTATTAAAATTCTTACTAAATTAAATAATTCAAAGCTAACTAAATATTTTTATTTTCCAAAATATTTATAACTATTCATATCTATGTTTAAAACATGCTTTTACTAACATCGAATTCCATACACCATGAGAGGATCCAGTTGTCTCTTTCTGTGTTTTCCTGTACCAGATATATTGGAGCAAGCTTGCGTCTCCCGATCAAAAAGATAATCCAGAAGTGTGAGAGCCATCTTCTCTGGAGTTGTACAGGTGTTATTTATATGGAACAGCTCACTGTGTTTTGAACCAGAAAAAAATAATTATACTTAAAATAAAAACACAAAGACATAAAATGCTGCTCATTAAACTGTTAAAGTTAAGAATATTAAATTTTCACATTTGTTCATTAAAACTGTATATATCATTCATTATCCAAAATGCCAAATCTTTAAAACCTTGAAACATAAAAAAAGACTCATAAGCACAGACACAAAAATCAAAATAATGTGCTACTCTTTTCCACTTTTTCTAAACGTAGAAAAGTAATTATTATGATCGTAAATCAGCAATCAAGGCACAAACTTGGAAGTCAGTAATGAGCAACTGCTTGTTGTATTTTTGCAGTATGCTGCTCATAGTATCAATTGACCAGTAATATTTGTTATCAAGACGTACACAAGAGTCAGGGTTTCAGTATATGGGCTTGATTCTTTACAGTAAGTACCTGTGACTTGTTGGAGATAAATTTGACCAATAAATGGACTGCATGCAATCCACTTGTTTTAAAATAATATATATTCAAAACAAGTCCAATATATGTATAAAAATTATTTTTCTCTATCATAATATAATTAGTTTTGAGTTCACATAAGTTACTCCATGCATTATAAAAGTTTCAGACAAAGCTTTAAATAATTCTTTCTCTGCATGAATAGACCACACACGCTGATTCAATTACTTCAGAACTCAAAGAACAAATTATTCTACCTATTTCTATTGTTTCAATATAGTTGTGAAACACTCTACACAAGTCCCCCATTAAGGCTAATCACTTACACACAGACTGACTTTATATTTTCTAACCTACTTTTCTTGACTTGTGCTCACTTGGTCATCAGTATGTGTGTATGTACATAAGCTAAATAGTATCATATATCCAAAATCAAGTTTCTTGAAAATCAATATAATTACAGATTATTATGACAGTGGCTGGTGATATTGTTGACATTTTTATTTCAGAAGGGTAAATTACGTCTTTTTAACATGCTACTGAGCCCCTGTAATTCCACGTGGACAGCAGACAGAACTGTATAGTCCTTTATGTGATCTATCTAATAAGGCTTCAGATGTAGACCTGTTGATAATTTATGCCATGTAAATGTTACTAGTTTGTTGTTTTCCATACACTTTATAGCCTTATATTTCCACAGGGTTAAAAAACAAGAAATTTATGAACTGTTCTTGCATGTTGAAGCTATCAGTAATGCCAATATAACATTAAGTTTTCCTGTTGCAGTTTGCCATTTTTACAAGGGTAACAGCGATTACTTCACATGTACCAAAACTAATAATTATCCATGTAATGAACAGACTGTGGCAGAGCACAACTTGAAGATTTTCAAAATATTTACCCAAACAATTAAAGAATAACTAAGCCTAATTCTTATCCTAGTGCCTTTGAAGCATTTCATTAAACAGTTTACCAGCTATCCTGAAGCTACAGCAATACATTACTATATCAAAAACAGCCTTTCCCAATTTACTCTAGAAATGACTGTTGAACATCGTCCCTAGTATAAGAGCAAACCGTAATTACTTCACTTCGTGTAATTATTCATACTTTGTCTTTTGAAGGAAATATTTAATGAATTTTAAGTTTATCTTCATACCTTGGAGTTATGTGACATCTGACTCGTAATTCAACATTATTTTCATCACCCAGCCATGAGCCATTAGGAAAGTCCACTGAATGCAACAAATAAGGTAATGTAAGAAATTTTGGAGCAAACATACATTGTACATTTTTCAAACACAAAAATGAACTTCATGCAACTTAAATTTTTGAAAATAAAGATGTGGTACATAGCTGTGCATAAAAGTGCTCACTGGACACCAAAAAGAAACTCTGATATATCCATTATGTGGAATACAATAATTTACTCGTCAAAGTACATTGCCACAAAACTTATATAATGGTTATGAAATGAAACAGTACTGACTTTGTTTACATCAAAATGTTGTCAAGAACTAATGGAAGTTTTCAAACCATTCTCGTATGTTGCATATAATCATTGCATGTTGTAAAAGGAAAACCTTCACAATGCATATCAAGCTCACCTTCAGAATTGAGTGTGATGAATGTGACACTAGAGCCAAGAGAAACTGCACAATGCTCACTTTCCTCAGAGCTAACACTACCTGGGGAACCTGGTGATAATCAATGTCATTAAAAAGATATTTTATAGTAAAATAACTGAGTGAAAAACATCTTATTAAAGCTGTAATGATCAGTATTTCAAATTCAAACTCATGTTTGAATGTTTCATTTTAGGTCATACAACATAAAAAACAAACAAACTGTAAAAACCTAATCATTTCAAACCCTAATTTATGGTTATTTCTTTACACAGGCTCAATCGAATTGCATAACCACGAGTACTTTGTACTTGTATTAAACTTTTGATACTATTAACATTTAATGCAGTAAGTGTATCTTCACAAAATTTGGCAGGCTTTCATTAAATGTTACAAGATTTTCAGAAATAAAAATCATATTTTTAGTGAAGCATTTTTAATAAACTAAACATCTATTCATTAACATGATGAGTCCTTTACTTTATTAATCTGAGTGCAAAGTGATTTTCATGTTAAGTTTAAAAATGCTTTTCTTCATCTCAAAAATTCTAAAATTTATTTGGATAAAATGTAAAACCTGCTAAGTACATTTCAAATGTTTGTTTTCTGCAAAAATTTATACTGTATCTATTTTCTCTACCCTAACTCTATACAAGGTGGGGTAATGTGACTGACCTTGTAACCACCACAAAAAGAAAAAAAAATTAAAATCAATCTAAATTAACCTTTTTCTTTCCAGTATGACTTCATACTATATCATGAAACTACATTTGTTTATCCTCAGTAGCTTTATACTTGTAACAGTATACATCTATTTATACTCAAATTTTACTTTTTTATTGCCCTTTCAACCATGTCAAACTACTGTTCATGCCATTATAAGTTGTAAATCACATTACATTATCCACGAGCTATTCTGAAATGTTAGAAAATGTTTTATTATATTACTTCTTTTACCTAATCTATCCCAAAGAGATTCCTATTTTTACATTGTAGTTACATTTGAATAAAGATTACACATGAAAAACAAGAAATAAAGTAAATTACCTGACTATTATTTTTCTTCCTGTCAATTGTCAATGACACTTAACCTTACTTTTTACATTAATGGTAGTAGTGCACTAAATAATTTTTATTTAATTAAATAGTGCACCAAAAAAACATAAAAGAATAACATGCAAAAAAGCAGACAACGTCCAATAACTACCACAGTTTCTGGCTTTCTAACAATGCAACAAGTGCCATTACAAGTTTATCCAACCTAGCTAATATGTATGAAAAAACTGCTGGTATGGATAGAGAAAATACTATGTAGAAGAGCAAACAATGTTTTGACCTTCTTTGGTCATCGTCAGGTTCTCAAAGAAAGAAAGAGGTAACTGACTGATAGCTGACCACATGTTTGAAATCAGTTACCTCTTTCTTTCTTTGTGTACTTGACGATGACCGAAGAAGGTCAAAACGTTGATTGCTCTTCTATATGGTGTTTTCTCTACCCATACCAGCTGTTTTTACACATATATTTTTCTCTACAAGCGGGTTTTCTCGTCATCACGGATAGCTGATGTGTATCCCATAGGAAAAAACTTTGTACTAAGAAGAAAATGACAATTCTTTGTTCAGAAAACAATGTAATATGTCATTTGATAGTCTTTCTATTCATTATAAATAATATAGTGTTAAATGTAGAAGAGAACTATTAAGAAAACCTGATTTCTAAGTGATTTGGATATGGATGCAACTTTGATTGTCAAATTTTATTTTTATGAGGGTTGATTGCTATTGTTCGTTAAAAACACAAGATATTCCAGTGCTAACAATAACTAGTACAGTAATAAGAGATTTAATGGTCATATACATAAGATGAACATTTCAAAAAATCTTTAATAACTAGAACAATGGATGAATTTCATAAACACCTGAATCATCATCTTAAAGATCCAAGACAGCAGAAACAAAAGAAACCTCCTTCTTTTCACTTTATATTCTTTTCTAGAGACTCTCTTTACCCTCTCATCCTAGACAACTTTCTTTTAATGAACATTAACTGTATTTATTGCACTTGAAACACCTTTTCACTATCCAGTTATAAGTGACACAAAGCGTAAAATAGTATTCTGATGTTTCTAGAGGGTTCTATTTTATTTTCTACATTTTAAAACAGGGAACAGTGCAGAAAAAAAAAAAAATATATATATAAAACACAGCTGGCTTTTGGCCGTTAAATAATGGCAATAAAAAAAATCCCTAATCCACAGCTATCAAACTAGCATATTTCTAGAAAATTCAAAAAATGCTTGAATGTTACCTTTTCCATAAGTATCACCAATCTAGAGCTGGTTTGGTCATGAATTTAATGCAAGTAAGTAATTTTTATATCTAGAGGATATGATACACCAAGACACCATTGATAATAAATTAAATTAAATTAAAGGCACAAGAGTCCTTCTGTATCTAACTCACACATGATTTTCTCTATTAATTTATTTTGGTTATTTATTACACTTACAGTTTAGTCAAAACATATATACATGTTGTAATTTATTAATATGTGTACATATATAAATGTTAGTAACTGTACAACTTATGAGATGATTTACAAATTATATTTGCATGTAAGTAAACTAGATCCAGAGAGGTTAATAATGAGAAAAACAAAAAGACCTCAATATCATGCATAATAAAATCAAATAGTAATGTTATCATTTAATATTAATATAATTTTTTAATATTACCATCTTAGGTATTCAGTTCATTCATATTCTGTAATTTGGTCTTTCCACATGCACAGCTGTCCAACAAAACTAAACACCTTACATAAAGTAGAAATGCATACTTCATGGGATATTATTGGTTGTTCTGTTGCATCAACTTAATGGCACTTTTCTTAGCAGTAAACCTACTATTAAAGATATACAAATTACTTGTTTCAATACAAGGATGTAGTTAATTTGGAATGAAAAAAATATTTTTTATAATTAAAAAATTATGTACACTTTCCTTCACAATAGCAGAACTTGCAGTAATTCATGGTCTCACCTGCAGTACTAAAAAGAAAGGAAAGAAAAATAAAAATTACAACCATCTCAAAAGCATACATACTGTAACATTAATATGAAAAATTATAGATTTTAAAAGTACTACATAATTTACTTTTTTATTATCTTGTACTTTAGGTTGGTTTAATGACTAAAACACAGGCTATGTACAATATCAACACTGGTATCTAAGCTCATAACCAATCTCATTGGTATCCAAATTTGCGACCTATCTCTGTATCAGCTGCCAATATCAATTGCACTCAAAAAATTCTCCAGATTTTCTGATCTGATTTTTAACATCAGATCAGTAAGTTTGTTTACTCTTGAAAATAAGCAATACATTAATATGCCTTCACAAATGACAGAGTGCAATGTGTCACAAAATGAGATGAGTCACTTAGGTTTTGTCAAAAAATATCCTAGCATCACTTAAAAGGTGTTTTTATTTCTGATAGTCATAATTAGTACCAGGTTCAACCTCTTCCTTCCTGCTTTTGTTACAGGTTTACATCAATAAAGAAGGAACATAGACAAGATTTTCAACTTGAGATTCCTGGGCCAGCATTCCATTTAAAATTTTTTTTTTCTGTTTTAGTCTGATAATGAGTGATTTGTTTGAAGATGAGTTTTAAAATTTTTCACACACACACACACACACACACACACACACCACTAGTATATATACATTATTCATGTCTGGACATGTGGAACACTCAAACACAAATTGTCAAAAGCTGATCCCAATCTTTAACAATCCAATATCTTATTCAGACTGCAGGCTTAGAGGTATCTTTATAAATGCAAACAAAATTCTTGTAACCATGTTGAAATACTGTACATTCAATCCAGGAGAATCCCCAGTATGAAAATAAATAATTGATGCCTCTTAAAACCAAATGTATCTTTTACTGCATTTTCCCCATCAGTTAGAAGACATTTTACTGAAAACAAAAGACACAGAAAGGAAAACAATGTAGATATATAGCAAACAGAGCTTTGGAAATAAATAATTGATGCCTCTTAAAACCAAATGTATATTTTACTGCATTGTCCTCATCAGTTAGAAGACATTTTAATGAGAACAAAACAAAACACAGAAAGGAAAAAAATATAAATATTTTTCAAACAGAGCTTCGTATAACAAGGTAGATCTCCAAAATATTTTTCTGACTAAATGACATTCAGTCTTAATCACCCACATGGGAAAGAAATAACAAAGAAAAAAAAAGAAAATGTGAATTCACTTCCACAAATAAATACAAGCCCAAGGTTATTTTCTACAACAGTAACTTCTGTACGTCAGTGGCAATATTTTCTAAAAATTCTATAAATGACTCACTGAAGCAACATCAAATTATTCATGTCAAGCTCTTCCTGTTCATTTCTGACTATTCTAATTGTATCACAACAATTTTTAATCTTAACAAAATTCAAATATATTTTCAAGCAACGAGAAACTTCAACTCACATCAGCTCAAATTAAATTCTGAACACAAATACATAGATAGTACATTATAGAAAGAAGTTCTAGACTTTATAAACCAGCAAATTCAAGTGACAACAACATCTGATATAATGTTACAGTGGAACAGAATATATGAGAATTATATTTTGGCACTGTCTGATATTTTTTTAGATAGTGCAGTGCCAAGAAAAACTTGTCACTTTTAGTAGGGATATAACAACTCCTTCCAACATAAATTATTCATACACTTAGATCATAGACATGTTCTGGTCAGGGAAGCAGACTTTCATTGCTGTCCCATGTACTCCATCGCATCAATAAAAAGAGGAGTATGGATCAACTTGGGGTACCAGGACCATCCTTTTTTTTTTTAATGGAAACTACACTTCAGGCCCATTGTCAGGATGTACAGCTTTCAGATAAAGTATATGGACAGAAGTGGTGACATGAACTGTAATGATGTGGTGAGGTCTGAAAATTGCTTTGACGTAATGTACTCAGCCCGTGTTAACCAACTGCACCTCAAAAAAAAATTAAAAGTAATTATGCAACAAGTCACATTTAATAATTCCAGCATTGAAGCCTGAAACTAGTATAGCATTTCAGTTTACAAGATGAAACAAATACACAATATTCTTAAGTCATCATTAAAACATAATCTACTAAAGGACTAGTTGTTAACTGGTTTTGCTGCAACACAATACTTTATCTTGAATAAGTTGCTTATTTATCACATTTCAAACTTCATACAACATTCATCTCTGCAACTTTTAACTGAAATTAGAATATCCAGAACTACACCTTATAAAATGTTGTGTAGATGAACTCTCTTTCCATGCTGCTTCCAGAACCTCCAACTTTTCTTCCAGTGCCTTACAACTAGTGGTCACACACTCAAGTCTATTTTCTATACTGTCCAGTCTCTGGCTGACAGTGTGGTGGAATGTTACAAGGAGTTTCTGAATAGAAAAAAAATATATGGTGTTTAATAAATTCAGGCTTTTATTAAAACTTTACTTCTCTTGTGTACCAAAAATAGATACTGTATGATAATAGTTGAAATACTCAAGAAATTTGGCAATTAAAAAAATTGTATAACAAGGAAAAAAGTTATAATTATGTTCATGACAAAAATTTAACACATCACAGTTTGAAATAAAAAAATGTTTCATAAATACTTTCTTTCTCAAGAAAAAAAGTTTATTTATGAAACAGAAAAACAGTAATTAATCACAAAAATAAAAACATAATACCTCAACATTGAATACAACTTTCTAATAATTTTTAAAAAGAACAAATATTTTAAAACAACTTATTACATATCTAACCTTCAAACTATTTACTTATAGTCACAGAAACAAATTGGGTAATTTAATTTTTCAGTCACCCACTACAAAACTGCAAGAACATAAAACCTTTAGTAGTGTCTCTTGGTTTTCTTCTTCTGCTAGTAATCTTTTTCGTTTATTCAAAGGCTCTTCCTCATTTGTATTTGATGTTCTTTCTCTGTTGTCTTCTGTTGAGTTCATTTTTAGTTATAACTAAAGCTCAGTTTACATTCCTAATGATACAAAAAAAAGAGGCTAATTAGATATGCATCAGTTTATATTTTACTATGTTTAAACAACAAAATGTTTACATATTGTTTCAGTAAGAATGTAAAAAGTGCAAATAAACAGTTTTAAAAATAATTCTTTTTAGCATTTTCCTTAGAACCTATAAAAAAGTATCTCTGTACCAAAACATTAAAATTAATTATATAACAAGTCACATTTAATTATTCCAGTATTAAAGCCATAAACTAATATAGCATTTCAAGTTACAATACGAAACAAACACATAACTTTATAAACTCCATTGGGTTGTGGAAAAGCTTCTTTCCAGCCATAAATAACACTTTGTTATTTTAACTAAGAGCAGATATTTTACCTCATGAACCTTCTACCGGTAGATCAGATTTTCATTCGTCAGTAAAAGAGCTCCCTCAATATTTTATGATCTCAGTCTCTCTTTTTTCTATAGATTTTAGAGACTTAGACATATTCTTCAACACTAAATGTGGCTTTAAACAAGTCTACAAATGCACAAGAAATAAGCATGCATTATTCCTTTCTTTTTGATGTGAATTCACTGGTAAGTCTAGGGTGTGGAAATGACTCACACCAGCTTGAAACTGGTGTAGCATTTCAATTTACAAGATGACACAAACACACAATTTTATTGTATTTATTGCACAAACTTTATAAAATGTAAATACACTGCTGGGTATTAAAAGTAACTAAAATATTCAAGTGACTTTCTTAGACAACTCACTTGTGAAGTTAGGTAGATAAAGTTCCAAAGGAATCTGGCTGTTGTACAGGGCATCGTAATAACTACAAGGTTTAGCCTGTTCTACAATATGTGATAGTCATCAAACACTTCTAGTATAAAAGACATGACCAAATGGTGTAGTAAAAAATTACAAGCTAGATCAATTTATCTAGTAAGACTTACCAGATAGAGCAATTCTTTGAAAACATACATATTGGGGGTAAGTATTAAAACTCAACAGGATGATAGTACCAGCATTCTAAATGTCTGTATACAAATGAAGAAATCCACAAACAACACCTTAACTTATAAACATTGCTCTATGAAGCATAGCTCTAAAGGATGACAGATCCACTCCCTATATACCTTTCATTTTAATGCACAGTGCTATCAACATCTCCCTTTTGCACACGGCCACACTGTCCATACTTCCCTACTCCTAATTGCAGTCTTGCTGTTTAATAAAGTTTGGAAAAGTCCTCATGCATACACACTTTATTTGTTTAATTACACAAGCTGTTTATAACCAACAAATATTTTATAATTTTATTCATAACATGATTGTACCACAAGATTTAATAAAATACTTTTAAATATGTAACATAATGTTCACTACTTCATGTGCAAAACATTTCTGGAATGTTTATAGCCTATTAAAACAGCCAGATAATAGCAGCTAATGTTAGGTTTGAAATATTTCATATAAAAATCTAAATTTCAAACAATGTTTGTAGCACTTAGAACAGTGTTCCATACAATGACATCATACCAGCTTCACCCATAATCAGTTACATCCAACCTAGAATGTAACCATCCATGATAATGTAAGTTATATAGAGAGGAGAAAATAGTTGTTTTGTACATGGATGCCCACAACTTTTTGCCCAATACAAAAAAGAAAATAAGTATTGCAATCCACAAGTACATGTAACTAAAAGTATTATAATAAATAACTGATAGTCCTCAAATGCTGCATAAGAAAGGTTGAGATTTGACTCAATAAGCTGAGCTGAAAAACATTCAAATCTAAAACAGGTCTAATAAAGTCTAGCAACAACAACCTACATATTTTAGCACTTACTTAAGTAACTTACTATTTTGATGACAACAATCTTATAAGTATTGGTAAGTATCTACTATAATTCTATTACTTGTTTAGTTTAACTGCCTTGTAATAAAAATCTGATTGTGGGGCCTTATCTTAATGACATGAACATATAACTCCACCTCATGGTCTAACAAATCAACTTAATAATCTGTTAAGTATTTGACTAACACTCTGCATGATAATATATACCCTTTCATAGTAATGACAAATTAACTGTAAAGTGATACTGAATATTTTAATATTTATCATACTTTTAATTACAGAATGTTTATTTTTCTGTTTTTTTACACTACTTACATATATTATGCACAGAGTATTTTAATCTCTAGTTATAACAAATATTACATTATATTCAATTCACAAATCATGTATTGTAGAGATTAAACAAAAATTTCTCCAATGGTAAATTTTAACAAGCTGGGTAGTGTTCATTAGCAATGGTAAACTAGAGCCACCTATTAAATGTTAGTAAAAGTATAAGACATTGTTTTGCCTTGTTATTATAAAGCTGTGTGTGAGAATGGTATCAGAATACCAAAGAAATAACCAACAAACACACAAAAGAAACATTATCCAGAAATAATAAAAAACAGGTAAAATATAGATAAAAACAAATTCTACTATGCTACGGTAGGCATAAAAATAGGACTTTTACAGAAAATTCAAGCCTAGCAAAACTACACAAAAAATACTGCTGTACACATTGCAATGTATAAAATGAAACATTTCAAACACTGCCAACAAGTAGGTTTGATTTCAGTAAACTACAAGAATGGCCTACATGGACAAAGAAGATTGAGAGGTTTAGGATAACCTCTGAACTAAATCAGAAACCATAAGTAAGTGAAGTTAAAACACTGATATACATGATGAGTGATACAATGAATGACATATTGTGTTCACTTTGGTTCACAAGAAAAGATAGTGAATATGACACTGTCAAAAATGCTCTAGAATTGCATTTCATAACACAAAGAAATAAGTTTTGAAAAGGCATAATTTAACCAATAATGACAATAATCAGGCAAACCTTTAGACAGTTTTGTATGGTTTACTTTTTATCAGAAAAATTGTAGGTAGGAGAGCTTTATTAGTAAAATGATTTCAGACAGAACTATTATGAGCTTCTTGGATGAAGAATTATTAAAAAAGCTGCATATAAACTTTGATCTTATCTTAAAGAAAACAACAAATCTTAACTCATCTAAGGCAGTCAATTAGAAACAACCAGAAAATGATAAAAATAATTTCCAAAGTGAATGTGATAATTCGAATGTAAACCCAGTCAGCATTGAAAATAAAACAGCAATAAAACAAATCAATACAAAAAAAATAAATAAACAATCATAGAATAAATTAAATGTACTTAATCCTAACAGATGGAACATACTGGGAAAAATTACAAAACAGTAACCAACATTGACCAGAAAAAGACAAACACTGCAGAATACATATGAAGAAATATCATTATGCAGCTGTTTATAAATCAGCAAAAATGAAAGAAATGATTCACCAAATTTCTGGGCACAGTAAGTTCTGTATGAACCAGGGTTCATCAATATCTCAACTTGTGACTGTTATCCCAGATTATCTGTAGGGAAACATTAGATTAAACAGTCTCTTGACAACAAACAAAATATTACAGAGACCTATCAAAAGTCAACTGAATGTAAAAACAAAATAAAACTTGAAAACAAGAAATGTGTTTTTACACATCTGGTTGAAACTGCACTAACACTAGTTGTAAGACGACCAGATAAACCAGCTTTAGAATCACTTGCCAGAGTGGAAATTAAAGATAATCTATCCAAAAAACAAATGTTTAACAATTTATTTCAAGGATCAGAACCATTAAAAGGAAAATATGAAATAAAACCCAATTCTGGTGTAAGACTAATTATTCTTACAACAACTAGAATAATTATAATTATGTTATGCCTAAAGCAAGAAACAACTAGAATGAAAAAAATAGGATTAATATTTCGTGAGTTTTTGTGCCAGGATGGGAGTTGTACTAAAAGCAAATGACAAAATCAGAATTTGCATGGCTCTAGCAAAGCTAAGTAATTCAGAATATGATGAAAAACATCTATTTACTTACAAAAACAGAAAGGCCAGGTCTTAACATTCTGGGATAACATGGGATCTATTGGTCCATCTCAGCTGTTCCATTCTCTAAAGTTTTCTTTTTTAAAATCTTAAAACCAGCCCTTATCATTCATATACTTAACAAGCTTTTTTTAAAACTCACTTAAATTTACTGCCTTTATAACATATAAAGATAACCCATTCCAAAGATCAACCACTCTAAGAAAAATAAAATTGTTTTAGCTGAAGATTACTCCAACCCAACCAAAATTTGTGTCCTCTAGGCCTACTATTCTCACTGTTAAGTATGAAAACAGATTATAATGATACATCAACGGTATCAATTCCCTTTGAAATTTTAAACACCTCAATCAAATCATCCCTAACTCTTCTTTTTTCAAGAGAAAACAATTTGAAAAATTTCAGCCTCTTTTTGTATGACAACCATTCCACCCTAGGCACCAATCTAGTAACCTTTCTATGAACCTTTTCCAACAATTCAATGTCTTTCCTAAGGCAAGAAGCTTTAGACTGAACAAAATACTCCAAATGTGCCCTAACAAGTAAACTATACAATAAAATAATAACCTTTTTAAACTTGGATTCAATATTTCTGTATATACAACCAAAAAATACTAGTTATCACTTGACTCGTGTAGGAAACGTTAAATGAGATGTACCTAAGTGTTAAAAACGGTGCTGATATATTCTAAATATATTTTTACCCTAGTCAAATGAACATACTAAACGTACTTCAATAACAAACTAAATGTTATTTTAATACTTATACTCACTTTTGTCAAATTTTGAAACAACCATAAATATTAAAATAAAGAAACCACGTTTTTATCGCTAAAGCGTCATCTGCATGGATGTAACAGAAGTAACAACAGTTGTTTTAAATAAAAAAATAAAAGAAACTTCTATGCACATACAACGTTAAAATCTTGGACTCAATTCCACGCGCCACACACAACAAATCACTCAAAATGGCTTTGCTCTGAAAAAATTAAAAATATGTCTCAAAAACTAAATTAGAATTAAAGTTCATAAGTATTAATATCTATTCCTTCAAACAATAAGTAATTTAGTTTATTCTACTTTTAAAATCCTACTGTCCCCACTGGGACAGCGGTAAGTATTCGGACTTACAACGCTGAAATCGGGGTCTCGATTCCCCTCGGTGGACACAGCTTATAGCCCTATGTGACTTTGCTATAAGACACACCCACGCACACACGAGCGTGTTTTATTTCATGATAAACTTAAAATCCTATAGTAAGAAAATCACTAAATGAAGAGATTTATGAATTTATGAAAATCTCATATGTAGTGCGTAATAGATCTGCACCCCTATGGGCTCAGAAGTCTGCAGGCTAAAAATGGATTTCGATAACTGTGGTCAGACAACACAGATAGCCCATTGTGTAGCTTTACTTATAACTACAAATAAACAAATTATGAAATGTTAATAGTTAAATTCATGTGTTTCAAAATATTTGCGTAGAGTCACACATGGGACTATCTGCTTATGACCGCCTCTTATTTGAACTGACTGTCAAGACCGGAGACAACCATTCAATCATTTCCATTGCCAATACTTAAGATATCATTTTCTGAACGAAAAGTGAGATTTGACACTTGCAGCGTAAAAGTGTGAAGCGCTTTTTTCTGGAGACGGGTTGGGAAGCATAAACCCAAGGACTTATAGTCCAAGCACGTTAATAAATGAGCTATGCCTGGTATTACCTGTAAAAATATCTGGCCACTTCTCTGGAAGATAACAGCAGCGATTCTCTTCAATAAAATTTCTATCCACGCTTTTAACACATTATTAAACCACCAAAAGTTCTGAGTTAACAAGATGCATTTCTTTTTAATTTCATAAACTTTTGATTATTAAAAATGTATTTGAATTTTCATGAAGAGCGATGAATTTTCCTATTACACAAAACCAAGTCATATGCTTTATAATTAAAAACTGTAATATTTTTTCATATATTCGGTGGTATATCACAGGCCACAAAATATACACCACCTACTTTTTTTTTCTTCGATATCCGCAATTTGTAATTAAAAACTACTCAATTTTGTTACTTTGTTAATGCACATACGTACTCAGAAATACATAGAAAATTGACACAGAAGCCAAAATAAAGATTCATAAAATTCGAAAAAAGACGTTTTGGTCTCCAAGGCTGTATTCACACAAATCACAGAGAAAAAATAAAATTGTGAAACTAAAATTAATTTTGGAAGTCTTAGAACACTTTATAGTTAACCACAAAACTACATGATGTTCTATTTCTGCTGCACCCACCATAGATATTCAAACCGATTTTTCGCGTTATAAATATTGTAACTGTGCAGCTTTGTCACACTGCATGTGAGTATTGTTACAAACCACAACATTTATACCGGATATCTATTAAATATTTGACTTGTGTGTACAATGTTGAATGTTGGGTTCATGCTTCCCAACCCGCTCCAAACTTTTACACTGCGAGTGGTTGAATGGTTGCCTTTTCTCTTGATAGACAGAGGCGGCTGTACGTAAATAGTCCGTTACGTAATAAATAAATGTAACTATTAATATTTGTTTGTTTGTTATTAAGAGTAAAGCTACACAATTAGTTTTCTGTCCAATTAATTATTTTTTTTTACTACTAGGATGTTAAGTTTTCATAAAGTAAAACGTGAAAAGTAGGATAAACTAAATGACTTATCATGTGAAGATACAGAAATTACTACATATAAATTTTAGTTCTAATTTAATTTTTGAGATACGTTTGTTCGTTCTTTTAAAGTCAAACATTTAAAAGTGAGTATAAATGTTTAGCTTCCTGCAGATGATGAAATATCTCCAAATAAGCTATTCAATATCTTAACTTGAGAACACGAATCTTTTGTATTTGAGTCCTAATTTTCGTTTATTTTATAATTTACAATAACTTCAACATTCCGTTTAAATTCGTTTGAGAAGCAATATTTAGGGCCAAGCTCAGTAGCTATTTGATTTTGAGTATCTATATGCTAACTTAGGAAATATGGAAGTCCCGAGGCATTCCTTGGGTATAAAAATATATTTGTTTCTGGTATTTGACAGGCCATATTTATTGCTGCAATACTCTGAAGTCTGTGTTTTTTTAGATAAAATTTGAAATGGGTTTAAAACTTTAAATGTCTTTTAAATCCTTGTAAGTTGCAGTTCGTGTGTATATATCGCCAAAATAAATCACGATAGTTTCTACCATTGCCATTACTATAGTACCATTATGGCTTTATCATAGTGGAGCATTGTTTGCTCATTTGGCTAGTTTAGTAACCTCTTTTAATATTTAGGACATATCAGCATCATTTGTAACATTTTTAGAAGTTAGATACAACGTGTAACATTCGACATTGCACACACAAGTCAAATAATTAATAGATATCCGGTATAAATGTTGTGATTTGTAACAATACTCACATGCAGTGTGACAAAGCTGCACAGTTACAATATTTGTAACGCGAAAAATCGGGTTTGAATATCTATGGTGGGCACAGCAGAAATAGAACATCATGTAGTTTTGTGTTTAACTACAAAGTGTTCTAAGACTTCCAAAATTAATGTCATGGAAGGTCTGGACTTCCTGTTTTTGTAAGTAAATGGAGTGGTTGGTGATAGATGCCTGTCATAGTGTACTGGATTACTATGCTTTGCTAGAACCATGCAGATACTGACATTTGCTTTTAGTTTTGATGCAGTTACCATCCTTACATTACAATCCACACAAAGTATTATGCCCATTTTTCCATTCTAGTCATTTCTTGGTGTACTCTGTGCATAAACAGAATTAAACTCTTTCTAGTTGTTATGAGAATAATTAGTTTTACATCAGCATTCAGATTTGTTTCATATTTTCCTTTTAATGTCTCTGGTCCTTGGAATAAATTCTGGGTAGTTTATGTGTAATTCATACTTTCGTAACTGATTCTAAAGCTTACTATTAGTGTTATTATAGTTTTAATAAGATCTGTAAAAAGAATTTTTTTGTTTTCAAGTTTTAGTTTTTTGTGCAGTTCAGCTTTAAATTGCTATTTTTTACATTCATTGAGCTCTGGACAGGACTTTGTAATTGTTTTCAAGAGACCATTTAACTTCATTTTTCCACACAGATAATCTGAGATAACAGTCATATCCACATCTTTATCAATGTTCAATTTGACTTCACTTTCCCCTTTTGAAATTTCGACCAACCCTGATTCATACAGAAATTACTTTTGTACCTGTCTTGAGCCAGACCTGGTTAAAATAACTTTTGTTAAACTACTCTTCACACAGACACACGTTAACTCTATCCTTATCATTCCAATGTATACAAAAATTTTTAGAGATTAATAAAAACATTAGGCTAGATTAAAAAGATGTTTCCTAAAATCTGAAAATACATGGTGGAATTCAAATATTATTGCAGTAACAAGGTTGGCCTAAACACCTCTTTTGTTTGCTTTAAAAATGCATTAAAGAATCTTCTTAAACAGGAGTCGTTGTAACTGAATGACTTGCTAGATTAGTTTGACTTTCTGAAGGATATACTACATGACAATGTATACAGCAATGATTAACTTGTAATTGAATCACTTGCTAAAACAGTTTGATTTTCTATACGATACACTGCATGATAATATAAACAGGAAATAGAGTTTCCCAAAATAAATTCATAAGCCAATAATAACACAATTTAATTTCATAATCATCAAACATAATCCAAGAACTTTAATATTCAGTATTCTTAATTACAAAAACCTGAAATACAACTGAAGCACTGATAAAATTACAGTAAGTGGTGTTTAGGTTTATTCCCAAAACTACCACAAACATTCCACTAAACTTCAGGTATTGAGTTTCGATAAATATATTACGTACTTTAAGTAAATCCATCTTTGGCTCATGACTGCTTAATAATGAAAATATGATTGCTAAAGTTCATTTAATGCAATGCTATAAATTAAACAATTTCATCAGAATATACAGATTTCACATTCATACCTTTTTGGTTTTGGTACTTACTTGTACATTTATCTTTCTGGCATGTGACAAAACTTTTCACATGTTCTGAAATAGCCGAGTACAAAAATAATCGTAGTGATATTCTTTCTAGAAATATATTGCACATAATATTAATTATATTTGTGTCCTTAAGTATACAACACATGTTGCTAAATATATGGGTCATCAGAGTAATACTGATAATATTTTAGAATTGCATTGAACATAGCATTAATTATAGCAATGTCCTAAAATCACATGGAATTAGTTATGATACTAGCCTGCAAACACATATAGCATGATGACCTCTTTCAACAAGCTGGAAGACACATGCCACTAGTTATGGCTACACTTTTGAATTATAATTCAGGTAACAGTAAATATACTTATGTTCTTTAAATCTATAACAATAATAATGAAATTTTGGATTATATAGGATTTGTCAGGAATCACAACAGTATTCTGAAGTTAGATGGATCCAAACTCAGTCATCCATTCTTCATACTTTTCTAAGTCAAGTTTACTGACTGACTTGTTGATTTTTCTCATGGCTTCTTCAAAATCGTCTGAGCTCACTGGGAGCTCTAACTCTTCCTTGGACAAGTTGCGAATTTCTTCTGGAGTGAGACCAGAAATCTTTCTTCTCATAGCCATCATTGAAGCATCACTATCAAATAAATGTGATGACTCAAAAACAAAGTGACTTGTAAAATCCAATTATGTTTCAAACCATCTCCAATCTACTGAAAATAATAACTATTAAATTACAGGGTAATTTCACATGCTGTAAATTCTATTTTAAGCAATATATTTCTCTGCTTTACAGAAAACAGACACTATTTAAATATTAATATAGGCTATTTTCTTATTTGCAAAAAAAACTAACCACAATTCATGTAGAGAGCTACTACCTCACTTGCATTTTTGTTTTATTCAAATAATGGTTTCATTTTTAACCAACAATTTTCAAATTGGGGATTGTGATACAAAAAAATTAAGACAGGATCTTACAAATATCATGTTTAATAATTTTCCATTGTTACAATAAACAGAATCTAACTGAAACCTGGAAATAATAATTTTGCACAAAACAGTAGCAAAAGCATACAAACAGGCACATCAATTTCACTGTCAGTTCAGTTTTATTTTTAAAATTTTAGTATCTAGCATTATAAAGATGACATAATAAAAACAGAAAAGGGCATTCAAGAAAAATGGGAGAGAAAAGGGGTCAGAAGCAAAAGTTATGGAAACCTCAATCAACACTAAACTTTGGAAAATACCATATTTCCTGATGGCAAAGACACACACCCATTTTGATTAGTTAGCTTTTGAAAAAAATATATACAAACATAAGAATAAGGTTACAGAACTTCCATCAATCTTATCAAGGTGTTTCGTGGATTGTTTAGTGACTTATGATACATAAGTCGTCTTGCCTACTTAATGTTTTTTGTAAGCTACATGATTATCATATCTACCTTTGAAAGTGTATACTTTATATCACCACTGGAATATCTGTATTATTACCAGTAATAACGTTATTCTAAGTCTATTCAAGGAGTGCATTTTTTTTTCTTTTCAGAAACCATGATATGAGCTGTGTTAAACAAATTTGATTCAGCTAAACCGTTACAGAGAACTCCTACCGAGAACAGGTCTTTGTTTGAAGTCGTTACACAACAACTGAACAGAATGGTCTGAACGGAACCAAAATAAACTTACAGTATTTTGCAAATGGCTGCCATTAC
The DNA here is from genome assembly GCF_004210375.1 of Tachypleus tridentatus. NCBI lineage: Eukaryota > Metazoa > Arthropoda > Merostomata > Xiphosura > Limulidae > Tachypleus > Tachypleus tridentatus. Next base: position 135,407,890 of record NC_134832.1, on the reverse strand, counting down.
TGGATAGTGTTTCTGCAATTTTACTTTTCATATGTTCTTATTATGTTGCCTTAATATAAAGATTGTGAGTGAAAATGTCATTTGATGGAAAACAAGCAAATTAGACCATTGACTAGTTTACCTTAGCCTACTGTGGAAATGCCAATGAATTTTGTAATCATTTATGATTTATTTATTTGTTACTTAATACTAAGTAACTTATACATTTCATTCCGAGTCATATAAAGGGACTTGGATTGCTAATATTGAAACACTTCCTCTAGGCTTAGGTTTAGACCTATAAGCAACATAACCTTTGACCTGGAAGATGCAGAGTAAATTTTTTAGACTTATTTTGGGGAAAAATATAGTATCTTCAACACCAGGAAATACAGTACATATTTTATCAACAGAGTAAAATGAACAACTCAATTTTGCAAGCATTTTACCGTTTAATAAATGTATGTTAAAACTCTTACCGACAAACATTTGTGATGTCAGCACCAGAATATCCATCCAATTTTCTTGCAACTTCAGTTATATCCACATCTTCCATTACTTCCACTTCTTTTAAGTTGATTCTCAAGAGAGCTTCACGACCTTCCACTAAGGAACATATTACAGGTATGATTTGTGGAGATTCCAACAAAAAATTCTTTACCTTAAAAAGTCACTCACATGTGAATGATACCAAATGTATGTATTGAAATACATGATAAAAATCATATAGTTAAATTTTCCATTAACTTCTTATATCCTGATATGTTTAATTCCAAACAAACTATAAAACAACCACAAGTTTGTATCAGTTTTTCAGTGACTATTAATGCTAAAAATAACAAATGTACATAATCTGTATAGTTGTGATGCATATCAGAAAACTCTGTTAACCTGAAGATGACCTAGGAAAATCGAAACGTTGTTCTCTGCTTATCAATAAAACTATAAATACCCATACCAGTCATTCTGAGATACAGAAAACTCATCTATTATATACATGAACAACAACAAAGAAATAAGAAACAACAGCCCAGGATTAAGTGTTCATGTGATCATAAAAAGCCACTGTTCTCTGATGTAATAAGATTGAAGACCACATCTTGTTATGATATGCTACTGTATTCCAATGTAATATAAGAATGAAGTACTGCTTTCTAATACAAGACAAGATTTAACCCTTTCATTACAGGTTGGGTGGAATCAACCTAGCTCGTAACCATAAAGGTATCCATGACAGTAATTATTCCATAATTTTTGATAATGTAAGCACATGTTTACAAGATTTTGCAGGTTTTTAGGCAACACTACAAGGCTTTTAAAAAATTTAAAAAATAAGTTTTTCTAATTGGTTACTAAGATATTTTAGTTAAATATTTTATCATAATTGTGTTTTTTTCAGAATGTTGACTCGGCAACATGCGGAGTAACTTTTAATTTAAGAATAAAATACTTGTATCCGTGAGAAAATTTCCAAATCTTTATGATTTTCATATAGTTATCAAACGTTTTTAAGAAATAATTTTTCTATTTTATCTTCAATATCAAAGTTGGATCTTTGGACATGTTTGACAGACCTGACTGATCTCTTAACTACCAGAAAAATTAGGAATAAAATGTAAATTATGCTTTCTAGAATGACTTAAAATTATGACTCAAAAACAGATATTTAATCTAAATAGCTTAAATGTCATTGCATTATACATTCGTAGATATATTATTTTTATTATATTGACCTTTCAGCCACTGCTGGCCAAGATAGAACTAGCGATGCAGCTGTTGTCTGTTATAAGTTAACACAATCTAGATGATTAGAAAAGATAACACTACACAACATTTTTTTTGAAAAGTTTTTGCTGATTATGACAGGTACCTGGTGAGTATGCACAAATATAGTTTTGGTTTTGTTTCATCATGTTGGAACTCTGAGAACTAGACAGTTAATTGTTTATCGGCAATAACGTATTTAATTGCATTTATGTTTCTAATATGCTATTAAGTTCAACATAATTAAAAGTGTTTTGCTCCTGATTTTCATTTGTATTAAATGTCCAGTGCATCATGTTGCAGTGTTCAACAGTAGTCAGCAAGCATTGACGGATTCCAGTTGCCCTGAACATTGTAACAATGTTCTGATGAAACTGAAGATTTTGATGAAATGATACGTGATGGGCAAATTTGGATGCGATTTTCGTCATCAGCAGCCAAAAATCTATAAGGAACACCCAACAGTATTCAAGAAGCAAAAACTTTGTTGTGCAGTGTAATTGTAGGTGTTAGTAAGAGATGCAGTCAAATAATCATAATATGACACTTTTACCTTATGCAAGAGGAAACTGTAAACCTAATTTGATGAATACATGGCACTATACTGTGACAACTAAATCAGTATGTATCAACTGGCCATAATACATTACCACCTCTTGTGCAATCCACAACCATAATCATCATTCAAAAATGACATGCCAATAAGCTCTCTAATGTGAATAAATGCTGAATACTTTGGCTGGTCATAATATGAAATGTATCTTTGGCATGATCCTAATTGTATTTGTCACATGGATAAGACATATTACTTTTCTCCAAGATGATTCAAAATTGTAGCCCTCAGATGCCATTCCACATAAATTGAACCAATGTATGAACAATGTTTTTAAACATTTTATTTATGTACAAAGTTGTTACAGAATGAGCCCTAAAAGTGATATAATGAACACAAATATTATTCACAACTTAAATATACATAACATCATAATGCTTATTTATCATAATCTTAAGCAGTTGAATCTCCTATCTGGAAATAATTAATTTCATAGCAACTTTAAAACATCCTATTTATACCCTATAAATGTGAACTGTGGTTACATCCTATTTTGGTGTATCAAACCTTTAAGTACTTAGATCACCAGATATCATCTAAACTTTAGGTACTTAGATCTACAAAAGATGTGTAGGAAAGTGTATTGTACAAATATTCCATACTTACTATTGGGTAGGGGAATATAGATTCTTTTCTCGAGTCGTCTTCTCAAGGCTTCATCAATATCCCATGGAAAATTGGTTGCTGCTAACACCATCATAACTTTACTGGGATTATCACTATTTGTAATTCCTATATTTTAAATTGTGAAATCAGTGATAAGGAAATGTTATTTTGAAATAAGATAATAAAAATAAGCCATCACAAAGTAATCATAAAAGTAAAAAAAGAAAAAGAAAAAAGTAAATTAAACCCATAAGTTTGGGTAAAAATTTCTTCATCAAGCCCATAAAAAAAGGCCTTGAAAAGGATCACACTAACTTGAAATAAGTTAGATTTTTAGACAGGTTCCAGGATATTAATTGTTAACTGTTTATAACCTCAGAATCTTGCTGCAAATTCTTACACTAAAATTTCAACAAATACAAATTTTTGAAATCAACAACACTTTGATAAATGTGTAACCCCCTAGAATTAAGTGATAGAGTCAACCAGTACAAGTAACTACTATCTGTGATCATTAACAGTGCACTTACTACGAGTGCACAGTAATTTTCTAATACCTAAATTCAACAGAAATAACAGGTCACGTCTTTACAAAGTTTGTCAAATTACAAGTGAATAGAGTGACAGATAAACATTTAAAGCTGAAAACACTGATTATTGCATAACTTGAGAATATCTGCATTATTAGGTACACTTTGACACATCTGGAATACCGGGTAACCTGAGAACACCTTTACTACTAGGTAAGTTTAGATTTCTCTGAACATTAGACAGAATTCATATGTTGTTTCCATTACATGGCATAATATCATATATGGTAAAAAAAATGATTTGTGAAAACTAGATAGTAGTATTACTTATTCTATGTATACTGAAGGACAAAACATAAGCTTTGTTAAGTTGCAAAGAATTAAGCATTTAATCTACTTCAAATATATGGATGAATGAATAGAGAAACAGATGGATGAATATCAGTAGATATGATCACAAAAAGAGTTTTCAGTTTCATCAAAAGTAACATCTTCTAACATCTACAGTCCTTACTACAAGATTATGAAACAACTCATTTTCACTCAAGTAATTTTCACACTTGAAGAATGATTGTGCTTACTCTTGCAATGTAAAAAAAACTCTGTGATAACATGAAATGTAATAAAGCCTTAGAGAACATGTCATTATAGAAATAAAGCATTTGAGACGAGACATAATTTAGCAGATATGAGGATTATCAGTGTGAGACACTCCTTGCTATTAACTTTATGAAACAGACAGGTATTGTATGTTTCTCCATTGTAGTATATTAAAGTTTTTGTATTACAAGACTATCGCTGCAACTTTTCATAAATTAAAAATAATTTACTTCATATTTTTATATAATATTCCCAGCATTCTGAGTGTGAACACTTATTTATTTGGGGGGTTCAAAATGCTTAAAAGATTGAACAGTGAGTTTAAATACAAAAGTCATAAAATTCAATTGTGGTTAAACACTAAAACCTGGTTACAAAACTATGACCATATGATAATGTAAAAATACAACATTGTTCATTGAATGGCAATAAAATTACAGCATGCACAAATAAATCTGAATTATATACAATTACATTCAAACTGATCTCTCAAATGATGGTGAAAAAACATGCTATAGAGTTTCCTGTTAAGATTTTATTCAGAACATATTTATTAAGTAGGGTTATTGGGTATATAATACCATGTCTGCCCAGTCTCTGTTATAACTTTAAAATTATAAAATATCAGAATAACCTATTTTTGGAAGTACAGTCTTTTTTACAATTGGAAAATAATATAGAAAATTAATGCTACGAGTTTAGGGGTAGCATTTATGCATATTTTTGGCTTTCAAATTAGATTATTGATGAAATTTGCCAAAATGGTCATAACTGTATACTTCTATTCACAAGTTTAAAACACTTCAGTCGTTGATTAGTTGTAATAAGTTTATAGTGAAGTCAGAATGAGAAAAGTAAACAATGAATAACAAAACAAAAAAACTAAAGCCCTGTAATAGTTGAATGTCATTGTATTACTTAAACCCACACTTCAATGACGACAACTGTAAAAAAAGATGCCACAACATTTTACCATCCATTTGAACAAGTAGTTCAGACTTCACTCGTCGACTTGCCTCATGTTCAGAATCTGTACCTCTGCGTGAGCACAAGGAATCAATTTCATCAATAAAGATTGTGCTTGGAGCATAAAAATGAGCCTACATGGAAAAAAAACAACATAATGACTCAAACAACTCTGTAATCACAGGCCTGGTTCTTCTGTACCTTGTGATGTTTATAAAGTTTCATTTAGTTTCATCCAAAATTTAATCATACAACTTTATTATCAATAATATAGCAACAGTGTCATTTATAATTCAAATGTTTATATCATCTAAACCTAAATTTCTCAATTTTAAACAAAAATACCTTACAAATTCTTAGACTTTATTGTGCATCCTGGATTCTCCTACAACCCATGCAGTAAAACTATGAATATAAAAATCAAACACTAATGAAAAAAATAAACAACTGAACTTCTGAAGGTAACAAAATTGAAAGTATGGTAAAAAATAATTTATTAAAAGTAGAAGAAAAGGTGTGGTTAAATTCATTTCAAAATTTCGTATCACTGCTCGATTTAGTTACAGTTAGTGTTAAGGTACAGAAAACAGAAAGGTAAATATAAACTTTAACCTTAAAAAGGTTTTATCACTTAGAAATTTCTAGACGTTAAGCAAGTGAATTAATGATTTTTTTGTGTATAACAGACATGCGCTGTTCACTAAAACTGCACCAGTTTTCACAAAGATATACTTAATAAATTCAAAATTATAGTATGTTATAAACATCAGGATTTTCAAACTAATGCATGATGACTGATTTGCATTTGGAGTGTTAATGTCAGCATGCAGAATACATATAGCATTAAAATAATGTCAGTAAGTAGGATGGACAACAGCAATTTGAATAATGTCAGTAAAGTGAGACTCATTAACAGAAAAGTAAACACTTTATGACTAAGATATGCCTTTTTTTTCCCAGCTGGAAATAATACCAATACAAAAAATATTCATAAAATAAAACACCTACAATATTTTTCTTGAGCTATACATAAACAGAGTCAAATTAACTTACAAATACATGAAAGTTGCATGAATAAGATTATATATGAACTTACAGAGTTCAACCAAAAACAAAAATTAATTCCAACAACTAGCTGAGAAGAAAAATATCTTCAGTTTAAGATGAAAAATATTTAAAATTATATTGGCACTTCAGAATGAATCCCATAGATGAATCTAAAAAAGTATTTTATTATGTTTTAAACCTAGATTGTGATTATAGGTTCTTGAATAATCATAAGAGAACAAGTTGGATCATAACACTAGATAACGGTTTTAGGTGCTTGAAGCGTCATATATGATCCAAGTCTAAGGTACTTGACTAATCATATAGTACAAAGGATTAACAGTAATTGGATCAACATACATGATCCTAATAAAATGGTAAAAGTTATTACATAGAATAAATTTCAGGGGTGCATGGATCATCACATTAATATTCGTATCTTAGGTAATGAGATATAATACAACTCTTATATAACTCGACAAATTACAGAGGATAGAAGATTATTACTTGGTCATCATTTAAGTTATGTATTCAAAAAACTTAGTTAATCATACAAGATAACATTTAGAAAAAAAGTGGATTTTTGATTAATCTAAGCTGTTTCATCTGCTAAATTATTAAGAGGAAGCCAACATGTATGGTCCAGATATATGTATTTGGTTCTTCATATCAGATCAAATTCTTAAGGACTTGACTCTATACTAAGTCCCAATAAATGAAAACTACAAGCTGTATACAATCCAGGATGTTTTGATAACAGACAACTAAATGGCTACAATATCAGATTAACACAACAACAGCTAAACAGCTATGATTTTGTTGTTGTTGTTTTGAATTAAGCACAAAGCTACACAATAGGCTATCTGTGCTCTGCCCACCACGGGTATCGAAACCTGGTTTTTAGCATTGTAAGTCCACAGACATATCACTGAGCCACTGGGGGGCAAACAGCTATGATACCAGATTAACACAACAACAACTAAACGGCTACTTACAAATTTTAATGAAACATATCTATTTCAGACACTTTTGCAAAAGTTCATGTAATATATAGTTTTCAATAAAAAGATGTAATAAATTTAAATGTATAAACAGCAACAATAGCTTTTTTCTTAGAAGCTTTAAGCTATTTGAACCATGAGAAGAGAATCTACCTCTTTCATAGTTTTTATAACATTTACTATGATCTATTTTTTTCTCATATAATAAAGAATATAATTAATTAGATTAGTTCATTTGTACTTTCAAGTGTGTAAAACCGGAACATGAAGTACGATTATTTTCTCATAGAAAAATCAAATGTGCGGAAAATTTTATCCCTCACACTGGAAATGTGACTTTAGGGTGTGTGTGTTTTCTTATAGCAAAGCCACATTGGACTATCTGCTGAGCCCACCGAGGGGAATCAAACCCCTGATTTTAGCATTGCAAATCCATAGACCTACCACTGTACTAGAGGGGAGCGAGTGTGACTTTAGTCACAAAGAAATACTACAAAATAAAATGGCAATACAAATATCTTTGTTTTCAGAGAATACAAATTATATATTATAAGATAATATACAAATTATATAACTGTACGTTGACTGAACCTCATCCACATCCTTGTATGATTCTATATCCTGTTTTCAATCACTGTTCAACCTGCAACAGGCTTGGCAATTTTCTATAGTGTATATAAAAAAGTAACTGGTACTTTATTCTTCATGAAGCAAGTACACTTGAACTAAAAATGTTCATTTTCAACCAGCTTGATTTAGCCTTAACACAACCACAACTTAAAAGCAAGTCAAAAGCAGTTGTTTTGTATTTTTATATTCATTTGATAATCATTAATTTTACACTGTTATTTAGTAAGTCATGACTATTTCAAGTATGACAATTACAAGGTACAAAAATAAGTACTAAAATCTTTGAGTAACATATGTTGAACTTAACTTACGCACGTGCCATCTTTTGAAATCACCTACAGGAGGTGTTCAGATAAATTATTTTTAGGTAATTGTCTTTAGTAAAAACAATGCGAGATGTAACATGATGCATAATTATATTTATGAAACACATACATATGCAAATTATACAAAATAATATTTTTTAACATACTCTACATAAGCTTAAAGGCTCTACATCCATTTTTAGGTAACCATGTATATATAAACATCCTTGTTAGTGCTGTAAACCTGAAACAAGTTTACTCATGCATTTAAGATAGGTTAAAAAAGAAACATCTACATTTATTTATATGTTTCTCTTCTACATATGACTTCTCATTTGTCACCTGGTAAAGAAACTCCAAGAACTATTAACACATACTGATTCTATTCAAAGCTTCTTACCATTTCAAATAGAACTCGTACCAGCTTCTCTGACTCTCCCCTGTACTTGGATGTCAGAGTTGAAGAAGAAACGTTGAAGAAAGTGGTCTGACACTCTGTAGCTACAGCTTTAGCTAGCATTGTTTTACCTGTCCCTGGTGGTCCAACCATGAGAACTCCCTATTGGTTAACACCAAATATTACACAATTGCATAAAAAAACTACAGATTAACATAACCTAAACATTACACAAACACAGTGAAACAAGTTAGGATACCCTTGACACTACACAAGCACAGTGTATATTGTACAGTGAATATTGCCTGCTTAAATATCATATCCAAATTAAAAATGATTTTAATTTGATCTCAAAACAACCTGGTGACTGAACATGAAACATTACAGCAACTGAATGAAAAATGTAAAGCAAGTTAGTGAAGAAACAAACACCACTAAGACAGCTCATAAGTTTTGTTACAAAAATCTTAAGAAATTTAACAAATATTTGCACTTAAAAATTAATAAAGTTATTTACTACTGTTGCAATAATAAAAGTAATGCTTATGGATGAAAAGATAAAAATATTGACTAAGCAAATGGAAAACCACAATGACCCCATAATATTTATGACAGAGACACTCACTGTTTTACAAATGTAAAAAAACAGCCATATATTCACACACTACCTTCCAGGGCCTACGAATTCCTTTGAAGAAATCTGGCATCCACATGGGTAAGACTACTGCTTCTTCCAGTAGTCTTTTTGCCTCTTCTAAATCAGCAATATCATCCCAATGAACATTAGGATTTTTCTGAAGAATATCCCGTTCCAACATTTCAACTAAATCCTTGTCATATCCAGATGTGTCAAATTTCTTTTCATCTTCTTCCTGGAAAAAAAATGTACTAATATGTATGACATATAAAAATAATTTTAACCTGTAAGATATACAGATCAATGTCACCTGATGAACTGAACATACCATAGTAATACCACTCGTGAACACACATCAGACAAGGCTATATGCATAACTGAAAAGTCCTGCAAGATTATGTTTAAAAACAAGTGAAGCAAAAAAAAAAACAATCAAACAACAACAACAAAAAAAAGGATGTTCACTGTTGAAGATTCAACTAGCCATAGCTTTAGATCCCATCCAGGATTTAGTATTCATTTCTAATTAATTTCTAACTTCACAATACATTGTGCTACTTCAAGTTGCTACAGTAAAATACACTAGTAGAACAGCCACAAGATGGCACTGAATTATTTCATTTTCTTTGGAATATTACTGAAGTTGTTTCTGAAACAAAATTTTAATTACATCTCTACAGTTTCTAATGATTAAATAAAACTTTAATATTTCAGCAAGTCAAAAGTAAAAAACAAACAAACAATGCTACAATTATATAACTACTGCCAGTCAACTTGTACATTACAATAAAAAGAAATCTCAAATGCTATCAAAAATTGTGTACAAGGTAAAAGTGCTTACATAATATTTTGGCATGCATATGAAACTTGAATTATTACATAAAGACAGGATTCTAACAGGTTTGGCACTTGCAACAAATTTTTATAATTTATTGTTCCACTGATAGTCAAATGTATCAAACTGAAGAATTGTTATTAGACCTAAAGCAGGGATGGATAAGCCAAAGTGTGTATGTGTGTTTGTTCAAAAATAAATGTGTATATAGTTTTGGAAAAGCAACAAAATATTCTTTGGCATTTTTACTTTGGTTTTGAGCTAAATTCTGAAAAAATAAATTATCCCTGTCTTTTTAAGCCTCATAGTAGGCTTAAGATACTTATTTTTTATAGATAAAAACACATTGAGTTTGTACAAGACCTTAAGATGTGCGTCATCTACCTGAAGTTATCTGAATATAAGATCTTATTATCCCATTGATGAAAGAACAAAACCATTTATAAATATTTAGACATTAAAATAGGTTTAAATAAGCCTTTTTGAATGACTCAACACCCAATAAATTTCTATGAACATCATAGGAAAAAAGATAGTTACAGATTGCACTATTAAACTGCCTAATGGTTCTCATGTTCCATTGAAAAAAATAGTAGTGAAAATATTAATGCAACAAAGACAAAAAATGTCAGTGTTGGTGATGACAATTTCTTGATGAATAGAGAACCCACATCCAATGGTTTATCTTTCAAAATAAAATATCTAGCTGTATGAACCCTTCAAGAATGAGCTACTTTCATTCCTATTTGGTGAATTTATAAATACATAGAAATGAAATAACACAGTCCTACTGAATAGTAAATAGGTTGGAAGTATTTTCAATAACTCCACTTGATCCATTAGATAGAGAACTAGTAAATTATACTCTGTGGCTTAAGAATGCAACATTGAAGATCTTCTTTCAGAGACAAGTTAGCACATTAATTCATAAAGTTAAGTGATACTGCATAATTTGTTTATTGTTACATTGAATAACTCATAAAATATCTTGCGCAACAAAGTTCTACAAGAAGAACTGTACCTCAAGAATACATACTATATACACAACACTTTCTGCCACAGAAATTAAGATGAAAAGATATATATATATATAAACCAAAAAGCCACTGGTCCAAATTTTTAGAAACACTGACCACAAGAATCCTTGTTTACAGTTAACATAAAATTGTTGCTTATATTATCAGGAAGAAGCTAAAATGAATACTGTCAGCTAGATTCTATTGCTTTTCCAGAGAAGAGCCACATTGCATTATCAGCATCAAGGCACTGCCTTGGTGTGAGCTAATACTCATGGGTTTAAGTCCTGATAAGAGCAGCTTTTTACCCCCACCCCTCCAATTCATTTACTAGGGAAGTATTATCTGATCTACCCTTGCACCTAGATTTGACAATAGGCTATTTTACATGTCGAAGCAGATTACCATCGTAGATAATTCTGCAAAGCAATGGCTTTTAAAGTTTTCATTCCAAACTACTAACATGGCAGTCAGAATGAAGACAGTCACAAGTAACCATGATTGTAGCACTTTCATAAATAACATGTATCATTCAAACATAATATAGAATTTTAATTTTTTTTTGACCACCTGTTCTTTAGCTTCCTTCTTCTTTCCTTCTTTCTTGGATTTATCTTCTCGTTTTAGATTTGTACTCTCTCCTCTCTTGGATCCCACAGTTCTACTGCTGTTCCCAGTCTTAGAAATATTAGATGTCTTGGTTGATTCACTTCTTCTGCCACCACGAGTTGGTCGAACTGGTGGGCCAGGTCTAAAACAAAGCTTTCTAATGTTTCATCAAAACACACTCAACTAAAGGTTTATTTATGATCATATAGTTCCTCATTTTGTGATAATTCTAATGAACTAAGTATCAAAATATATTAAACTTTTAAATGTAAAACTTAAAATTGAATATAGTTAAATAAAAAAGGATACAGCTTTCTGCACATTAAATTATTTTATGGTGAAGTTACTGGAACATACTTTTTGATTTGAGTTGTCTCAATTAATGGCCTTTTGACTTTTAAAATATATCTAATTCGTTATTTCCTAAATGACATGCAATCTGTCTGCTAGGCATACTTCACCAAATAGTTTTTTTTTTGCAAGTGGTTTTTCCTCCAAAGTAAAAACACAGAAGTAGATATTTTCTTATATTCTGTATACACAGAAATGAGTTATGGAACAGTTGCTCATTAAGATCACCTAACAGCTACCCAAAACAAACAAAATTATTGAAAAAATATAACTTTTACTCCAGAGTCTTGAGTGTAAATAACAACATTAGATGATGAATTGTGATTAGGAATAGCAGACAATAATAAAAAAAAAACTTTCTCAAATTACATTATTTTATGAAAGTTCCTGTCAAGTTTTAAAATTCTTATCCATTGTTTTATTGCTGGAATAAATTACAATGTGAGTTACATAACATGCTTAAGTTTAAACTATGTCATCATTATCAGCAATGGGAACAACTCTCAAATCAAGAGATTTTAAGTTACATAAATATCAAATATAATCTGCGATGATGAGAAAACCCACTTGTAGAGAAAAATATATATGTAAAAATGGCTGGTATGAGTTGAGAACATTTTTTTCTTATGTAGAGAAGCAAACAACATTTACAAACCTGAAGATGACTGAAGAAGGTCAAAACGTTGTTCACTCCTCTACATAAAAAATAAAAATTCTCAACCCATACTAGCCTTTTTTACATAAATATTAAATATAGTTTTACAAGATAAAAACATAAATATTTCCAACAGGCTGTTGTCTAATCCCTTAAACTTAGGCAGTTAATCTAAATCTTCCCAATTTTCCATAAAACTCCACAAAAGAACAGGTTCAGATGTTAATCCTGCCTGACATTATAAACTTAGTTATTTTAAACAAGGAAATATTTATTTCTAATGGCTTTCTTTACCCTCTCAAAAAAAATTAATTAAAAGTTACCATAATAGCATACTATTTTTTTTCTAGTTAATATTCCAAGTACAAGTGTCAAGCATCTATTGATAAACCACTTCAATATAAGAATACTTAATAAGTATTTATTAGCTTATTTTTTAAAGAAGACTGTGAATAATGAAATAACTAAGTCATCTTAAACCTTTACTTGTGTTCAACAGGAGTTGGTGAGGGCCATACTTCTGGGTCTTTGGGAGAGGACCACACAATCTGATCACTTGAAATGCCATCATTATTTTGTGCAGTAGTGGGTCGATCACAGTGGCTGTCTGATTTGAAACTATTTAATATGTTTTGAATGTCCTTAACCTGTTCATATTCTTGAATTATCTGTTGTTGGATCTACAAAATAATAATAATAACAATAATGATTTCTGTCTCTGATATGAATAACAGAAAATGATTCAACTTAAACAGCTTTAAGTTATCAACATGACTGTTCAAATGGTTGTGAACCACAACTTCATGTGGACCATGCTTCAATAAAAATCCTTATTAAAGCATTCTTTCATAATACAAAAAAATACTTGAATAATTACTTTGAATCTTATAGAAATTTGAAACCATAAAGTATAGTCTATTATCAAGTAATAGAAATACTGAAACAGTAATAGAAACTAATGCTCCATCAACACCTACTACACAAGGCATACTTCATAATGTCAACAGAATACAAATTCAGATACACATAAACAATCTATTTTAATCACTACATTAGCAAAAGACCCTGCCCCATAAATTAAAAGATGGGAATATTTATTAAACTAACATTTCAAACTATCAATAATATAATACATAACACACCCATGAAGCTCTTACATAAACTGCAATCTTCAGCTTTTTTTTACTTTTAAAAATCCACTTTAGATTTATTAAATTAACACAAATACTTCATACATATTTAAACAAGCACATTTATGGTGGTAGTTAATAAATCAATTTTTCTACTACTATAAAAAACATTAATGAAAAATAAGTAGCAAGCTCAACTAATGAAAATATCACATAATACTAACAGTATTAGAAATGTACAATACTAATAGTTGTTAAGTAACGTCATGAAAATTGTTTATTTGACTTGTTATTTTTAACTTTATGATAGTATTAGTATTACTTTAGAGACCCACAAAGTGTGCTTTCATATTTAGTATTAAATTTATTACACTTAACGATTTACAGCCTTGATTTATATTCACAGTCGCTTTCCACAAAAATTCTAGAACCATCGACAAGTACAATTATTTGCAACTATTTAACTAAGGTACAGATGTAGAAGTACAAATCAAAGCTCTGGTAAATAGATAATTTCAGTATTATCACCAGAACATTAATAAGAAATTACTTTTTATTCTTACTCTTACTGAGCGTACTCTCCTCCCCCAGTATTATTTGTATTTCTTATAAGTCACATGGAGCCTAATAAGTTATACTTCACACCACGTTACAATATTATCTGTAGTCAACGTAAATATAATTTATGGAACTTCTTTTCCATATCTTTCTTTTTAAAGTTTTCAAATATTTGTATTACCTTTTGCCATTTTTCTTTCCTTCCTGGGTCATTGATTGTTTGAAGAAGTCCATTTAATTGCTCAACAACGCCTTCGTAGTAAACAAGTGCGGTTTCGTAGTTACCTAAGAGAGCAAACTCTCGTCCCATCTTTGTATTTTCACAAATATCTGCAGTACTGAAATTCATTTTTGTCTTTCTTTTTATAGAGTAGATCAAACGAAACAATGTCTCATACCCACATGTACTGATGCTACTGAAAAGGATAACTTAGTAAAAATTACTGATCGTGGAAATAATTGCCCACCATAACGATATTACTAGTTAGATTTGAAAACAGTATCAAACTTTGTAAAATAGCTGCTTAATCAAAAATTAGAAAAGGGATCAACTAACATTGAAACCAGAAAATTAAAATGACTGAAACACAATTTACATCTGTGATATCAAGGCAGTAGTAAAATTTAGGCGACAGTAGTATGCCTCGTGAATCCTATTAAAGTTTATAAACTAAAAGAACTCTAAAACTCCGGAATTCACGATAACGCAAAGATACAACGTCTCGTGATAAATGTAGTTATATGAACCACGACAGTGATTCATAATATGGATTACAAGGAATTGCACAAAATCTTAATAGGACGTTCAGGCAAAAAGCACTTTTAAATTCAAACAGTAAATATTCAGTTAAAACAAAATTTTAAAATCTTGCTATTAACTGCTATGACTGCACGCATATAAAAATGCACAAACAAAGGCACTTCGATTTACAAGGAAAAGAAAATCCGCTACAAAGTATCAGTTTGTAATTTGTCTCATTATCAGTATAATGTTCATTTGCCACCTACGACAAAACGCTCGATGTATTGCACCCAAACCTTTTGTCGAATACTAAATAAGGTACTGCAAAGGTCGCAGGGGTAGGGTAAAACAGATTTTGTTTCGTCTATATTTTACATATAGTGTTATATGATGTGTTTTAACACATCAAATTTTAGTGTTAAGGATGTAATCATTACCCAATGAGCTTTATACTAATATCTGACGTCCTATAAAAAGCTTAATTATAGAGTGAACCAAGAATTACCAGTCAATAACAGGTAAATATCAGATCACTCTAACAGGTAGACAGTCAATAATTTATACACAGTACAATCGGGGACTTTAGAGAGCCAACCTATACATTGTATATGAAGTGAATGAGTGAAAGAAAATGAGCATACGTATATATTAAACTTTATTATGCACGTTCATAGAATAATTGCTTTATAAGACATGAAGGTTTATTTAAAGCAATGTTTTGGACGTATATTTTGAAAAGGCTGTTTTTCTATTAGTAAACTTTTATACACGCTTACAGGGAGTTATGACTTAGTCTAGGCACATATATATACCCATTGTTGTGCATTATATATAGAGAATTTATTTACACAAATATCTACGAATGCTTATTATGTTCTCAAACAAGTTTCCGTGACAATCTCCAGTTGCAAGTTACCATTTTACCTTTCGAACAAATATGATCAACTAATCAATAGATAGAGTAAATCACTATGAACCGTATCTGGTAGTTACTAGCTATGTTTATTATTATCACAATGTATAAAACTAGGTACAATATCAAGTAATCCTTTACCAATGAATGAAGGTAGAAAACCCAGCAAATAAAAAAATAAAAATTTGGAATTGAAAAACTTGTAAATAGGGATTGTAAAAAAATGTTCATACAGCACCACCACTCTTGTATTTTTTTTTTTAAACTGTATGTTTTATTTTTGCAAAACCACAACATAGACTTACCAATCTATTAGCGGGGGGCTTTTAAAACTGTATATGTCTCATTGGAAAGGGCCCGGTATGGTCAAGCGTGTTAAGACGTGCGACTCGTAATCTGAGGGTCGCGGGTTTGCATCCCTGTCGAGCTAAACATGCTCGCCCTTTCAGCCGTGGGTGCGTTATAATGTGACGGTTAATCCCACTATTCGTTGGAAAAAGAGTAGCTCAAATTAAGAGTTGGCGGTAGGTGGTGATGACTAGCTGCCTTCCCACTGCTAAATTAGGGACGGCTAGCACAGATAGCCCTCAAGGAGCTTTGTGCGAAATAAAAAAAAAACCCAACAAAAACAACCCATTGGTAAAAAATGGAACTGCAATTGAAACAAACATAAGATATTCCAAATCTTTTTTGTAACAAATGCAGCGATAAATCAGATTTATAATATAACTAAATCCAGAGATCAAGAGAGAGCCCTTTTGCGGTAAGTGCGTGTGTGTGTGTATTAAAACGTATTCTAACAGAAAAGTAAGAGAGTTCCCAATTTTATATTTTTGATTTAAAGCATTGCAAATGTGGTGCAAATTTTTACCAGTCCTTCAGACTGTCCCATACAACGCGATAAGGGGGCTTGCAATAAGTAAAGGGATTGTACACAACGATATGAGTGATATTTCTGCCATTTATAGTAAGACGTATTCTAGTATTTCTAGTATTAGGTTTTTGACTTTTCTAGTATAATACAGAAAGCAGAAGCCAAACTCAGAGCAAGAGTGGACATTTGCACTTCTCTGCACTCTCGTGAACGTAACTCACCTTTTTTGGACAGATTAGTGACTGGAGATGAAAAATGGATATATTATAAAAATGTTAAGAGCCGCAAACAATGGTTCAGTGCAGGTACACTGGCTATAGCACAGCCGAAAATGGACCTCCACCCTAAGAAGGTCTTGTTAATCGTTTGGTGGGATATTGTTGATGTGATCCAATTTGAGTTGCTGCCACTCAATGTAACGATCACATCAGACTTCTATTGTCAACAGTTAGAGAGTTAGAATGTTGGACCGAAAGAAAATAAGCCCGCTTTGATGAATTGTAAAGGTATTTTGTTACAACAGGATAATGCACGGCCCCATACAGCAAGGATCACATCTGTAAAGATTGAAGAGCTAGATTGAGAAAAACTTCCACATTCTCCTTATTCTCCAGACCTTGCTCCATCTGATTATCATCTATTCCAAAGTTTGCAAAACTATCCTGATGGACAAGAGCTTGGAACATATGAAGATGTCAAAACTACCCTCTCTACATTCTTTTTCTTCAAACCCCAAGAATTCTATAGAAGTGACATTCAGAAGCTTATGAATCGTTGGCAGGAAGTAATTAATAATAATGGAACATACATTATTGATTAAATAACATTAAAAGCGTTTGAAATAATTTCTTTTCTGAACCTAAAATCGGACATCACTCAAGGGATGACCTGATAGTATCCCAAGTAAATATTTAGTTGTGTTTTGATATTTATAATCACTTCATAAACTGTGAGTCATTTGTAAGGTAGGAGGTCCAATAAACATTTCTGAACAACTTATTAAAACTCTGAACCTTCTACATTTTCATTTAAACGCTTTCTATCAGTTGCACATAACCACAAACTTCTATGACAATTTGTTTGTTTTTGAATTTCGCGCAAAGCTACACGAGGGTTATCTGCGCTAGCCGTCCCTAATTTAGCAGTGTAAGATTAGAGAGAAGACAACTAGTCATCACCACCCACCGCCAACTCTTAGACTACTCTTTTACCAAAAATAGTGGGATTGATGATCACATTATAACGCCCCCACAGCTGAAGGAGCGAGCATGTTTGGTGTGACGGGAATTCGAACCCGCGACCTTCAGACTACGAGTCGATTGCCTTCATTACGTGGCCATGCCGGGCCGTATTCGAATGAAATCTGCTCGCAAATCACAATTTCGATCACGCCTGCAGCTGTTTCCATCTGTTACTCTCTAAGGCTAACATTCAGCTAATGAACAACTTATCAGTTCTATTTGTCTGATTAAGTTACTTGCGATATTAGAATATCTCATAGTCTATATTTTCATTTCGATTCAAAGGCTCTAATATATAATTCTTTCATTAATGCTCTGCTGTGTAATTTCCTTCATTGTTCCGTCGAGAAACAACCAGTTTGTATACGGCCAAACCCGATCCACAAGTAACAGCAACACTAAAAAAGAATCAAAACTCTCAGTGCCTAATACGCTGACAATAACAGGAAATTAAGATAATGTATTTGACATATTAATCACAACTGAAGCGTATTACTTCAGAGAACTGCAGTAAGGCCTTATTACTCATTTAAAGGAAGTTATTACATGAGGAAAGACATGAATAATATCATTTCACAGAAGCAAACTGAGAAACTTTTCCGAACATCAACAAACCCAAACAATGGAAAACATTATTAACGTTGTATGAAAATACTTTGTTCTTAACAAGTTAAAAACTGCTGTAGCTTTACTCACCAAATGTTTGAATCATACACTATTTAGATTAAATGTTTGTTTTTTAAAATTAAACATAAAGCTACATAATGAGTCATCTGTGCTCTACCCACAATTGGTATCGAAACCCGGTTTCTAGTATTGTAAGTTCGAAGACTGAGGCTCAATATAGAAGCCAAAACATTGAATCAGTTTCTTTAAACGAGCAGATGCAGCCCATTAAAGTTTACAAATCTACTATACCAACTTTTCATAAAGTTTTACTGAAACGCCATCTATAACAGCTGACTTTCAAGTTTAATGAAAGTTTTGTATTTTTTTTACTAAAATAAGTCCACTTCTGATATAAGTATTGTTTGTTTTTGAATTTCGTACAAAGCTGCTCGAGGGCTATCTGTGCTAGTCGTCCCTAATTTAGCAGTGTAAGACTAGAGGGAAGGCAACTAGTCATCACCACCCACCGCCAACTCTTGGACTACTCTTTTACCAACGAATAGTGGGATTGACCGTCACTTTATAACGCCGCCACGGGTGAAAGGGCGAGCATGTTTGGCGCGACGGGGATGCAAACCCGCGACCCTCAGATTATGAGGTTTGGTTTGGTTTTTGGAATTTCGCACAAAGCTACTCGAGGGCTATCTGTGCTAGCCGTCCCTAATTTAGCAGTGTAAGACTAGAGGGAAGGCAGATAGTCATCACCACCCACCGCCAACTCTTGGGCTACTCTTTTACCAACGAATAGTAGGATTGACCACAACATTCTAACGCCCCCCACGGCTGGGAGGGCGAGCATGTTTGGCGCGACGTGGGCGCGAACCCGCCACCCTCGGATTACGAGTCGCACGCCTTACGCGCTTGGCCATGCCAGGCCGTTTCTTATGGAATCATCTGGTTAAAACCGTGTAAAATCATGTGAAGTCCAGTTCACGTAACAAAAATAAGTTAGTTAATTACGTCTTTAACATTTGCTACAGGCTATTTTTACTTGTAATTGTAGGCCTAAGAGTGCAAGTTTGTTTGTTTCAATTACAAAATTCCGAGAATATAGTAAGTCTATCCAACTCATAAATAAACGTACAGAATCATTTTTCCAATAACATCGATAAATCTCGCTTTTAATACTAATCTCATAAACTAGTGAATATTCATTTACTGCTCATTAGATTTCATTCAATACTCATAACCACCAGCATACAGCATTCATAAAAAATATGTACTTTTGTTTCTGGATGCTACCCGAAATTCCAGTGCTTTGATGCCACTAAAATTGTTTGCTTTCTCTAGCAAACATCTAAATTAAAACACGAAAAATATAGTTTAAAACAATGACGTTCGATTGAGCGTTATAAGCTTAAGGAAGAAAATGCTTTCACATACTCTAGCTTGGATAACGCTAAAACTTAGGCTACTCTTTCACCTACGAATAGTAGGATCGATCATAACATTATAACGTCCCAACCACTAAAAGAGCTATTATGTTTGGTGTGACGGAGATTCGAACCCAATACTCTCAGATTGCAGGTCGAGTACCCAAACCACCTGGCTAAGCCGGATCGCATGTAGTATTATCATACTGATTAAAATACGAGTAATATCGCTTTATCTTTAACAACTTCGAAGAAACGTAGCCAGTGTCTGGATTCTGATTTTTGACTACGAGTCAGAAAGGTATAAAAAACAATAAAATGCTAGAGATAAAAAATGAATCCAGGTTATGTTAACAAACTCACTAACTCGAAATTCAAAACAAACAAAGCCTTTTCATTGTATTCTAAGTCAGGAAGTTGAAAGACATTCCGACACAAATTTCCAACTCTTTCGACTGTACAAATGATAAAAGATATTTAGTAGTAATAAATGTTAATATTTTATGTTTCAATGTCAAGTAGATGATACATATATATATATATATTTATAATATAATTAACATATCAAAAGAATGTTTATTAATTAACATTTACTCACCACTTAAAACACTGACTCTATAACGTTAGTAATGGTAGGCCTATTGGTAGACAAATTTTAGCATTAAGTGTGAATATTGTTAAGCACAAATATACACAAAGGATTATCTGTGTTCTTTTCACCACCGGTATCGAAACCTGCTTTAACTCATTAGCTCTTGAATTCAGGCTCGGCTGACTGAGCTTAATCAGTGGATAGTGGTTGGGACTATGCATAACGTGCATTATTCGTTCTGTTACCGTTATTGTTTTAATTGTTTTAAAAATTGTTCTTCGTAGTTTAGGGCAGTAGGTTTTTTTGTCTTGTTTTTACGAATTTCGCGCAAATCTACACGTGGGTTATCTGCATTAACCGTCCCTAATTTAACAGTGTAAGACTAGAAGGTCACCCACTGCGAATTATTGAGCTACTCCTTTACTCTCAAATAGTGGAATTAAGAGTCATATTATAACACTCTCACGGCTGAAAGGACGAGCATGTTTCCTGTGACGGGGATTCGAACTCGAGACCTTCAGATTACGAGTCGAGTGCCATAACCACCTAACCATACCGGGCCCTCATGTGATGAATAAACTTCTTTTTCTGACAAAAGTGAATGTAAGCTTTATTGTATATTTACTTGCTATCTAAATACCAAGTATATCTTCATAGCTAACATAGATAACCCATTGTGTAGGTTTGTGCTCAATTCCAAACAAATAAACTCTTCATGGTTATCGAAAACGTACCACAATCTGAAAACATTCTCTACCCAAGTAATACGAGGTTGTGAATCACGAATAAACTTAATATAAAAAAAATAATGATTTTTACCTCATTCAGTCTCGCATTGCATCTGTGTGAATCTTAAGTTAAACAGTAGCTTTTTGACTTTACCTATAAGTGTTAGTATTTAAACACAAACACAAGATTATTAAAAGTAATGATAGTTTGTTCGTGCAATAAGTTTTAACCCGTTTTGCTCTTAACTACAAACAAACAACCAAAACGTTTTATTCAAACAGTTGTTTATTTTTTGTGACTTGTACGACTATTTTTGTTCAACCTTACCAAATCCGAGAAGCAGCCAGTTTAACTCGGTGAAATAAAAACAGTTGACTTTGATATTGAGGTAATAAAGTTATGTTCACATGTTCATGCGCTATTATCTAAGTTGCAAATTGTAACTTAAACAAAATGATGTAAACATCAATATAAGTTTTATTGTTTTATAACTATATACACGGTGTCAATCGGACTTCAAAAGAAAGGTTTGCATATGTTAACACTGAGATACGTAATCGTATAATCGTATGTAGAAGTTGTGACACCTTTGGCGACATGCTTACAACCACATATTTGGTTAACGTAAATTTTATACTACTGGACAATGCTATACTACGATAGACGTACGAATGCGCAAAAATTGTCGTAGGATTGAACATTTCGAAAATTTAAATGTGCATTAATCTCTACGATTGGCAACATGCACCAATCGAAAGTAACATATTTATCCTTAAAGGGAAGGTGATAATTATGAAAGAGAATCCTCCAACCCCAAAACTCATTATAATGGAGCTGGACATATCTCCTGCTACCATTAGCAAACAATAGCCAGTGATTTGAAGTTAACGAATGCTCATCACAAGCATCCAGTTACACCTCAAAATCACTGGTTTTTATATGTGAAAGATATAGGAAGAAACTAGAACAACAAAATCGCATTGACTACGTAATAGTCTGACCACCCAGTGCAGCTCCAATGAATTTCTATTGATTTGATCTGTGCAAACGTAGTCGAGGTACAGTGAACTTCCTTTGTAAAGTTGTTCTGTGATTTAAGGTTGACCTCGCCGGCCTTCGCATAAGCTAATTATAATGAAAATTGCTGCCTTGAATAATATTATGCCACCATAGCCATTAGGCTAATCATAATAAGTAGAAGAAGTCGGAAAATGTTTCTTACAAGCTGAGGACTTTTGTCCAGATTATGAACTTAAAAAATCTGATGGTGGCTGTTATGATAAATAATACAAGAATCCTAATTATCACATAGTTCATGTATACAATAACATAGTATTCGTTATTACGTCACCAAAATGTTCTTGTAAAATGCTTAATAACTCAATATTGACTTATAATAGTACTTAAGACTTGGTATACACTGAGTGATGCTCAAGGTGACTTTCTATTAAGAATTAGCATCTAAACTGGCGGTGATAGCGGTGCTTTCTGTTACCAGCTTTCAGTACCCAGTTCTATTTCCACGGTGTTTTACACGATTAATTAATTGACGGTTATTGGCCTTAGGGTGCCCTCGAGTCGCGGGTCAGAGTAGGAGGTAGGAAAATTCATCTTCATGTCAACCGTGTGAAGGCTGTTGAACTAGAAACTTTTGTCGAGTATTGCGATAGTGGCAATCATGTTTCACTACATTCTTCCACAGAGCATACGGCCCGGCATGGCTAGTTGGTTAAGGTGTTCAATTGGTAATATGAAGGTCGCGGGTTCGAGTCCCTGTCACACCAAACATGCTCGCCCTTTTAGCTGTGGGGGCGTTATAATGTTCCGATCAATCCCACTACTCGTTGGTGAAAGAGTAGCCCAAGAGTGGTGATGACTAGCTACCTTCCTTCTAGTCTTACAGTGCTAAATTAGGGACGGCTAGTGCAGATAGCACTCGAGTAGCTTTGCGCGAAATTCAAAACAAACAAACTAATAATGTCTGCGCTTCACTTCGAGTTTCTAAGACATTTCTTTTTTATTTCACATCAAAAACTGCATGTAATTAAGTACTTCTAACCGCACTTGTGTAAACTACTATCAGTCATTGATAAACAAGACAATGTTCGTTTTCCTGTTGGTATTAACCGGGGTACTGAACTAATGCTCTCTTTGTTCTTTATAAGACAAGTTGTAATCTAATATTTGACACTGAGCTAAAATTCAACTTTGTTGTACAAGTGTATGTGTGCTTACGAATTATGAAACAAAAATGTTCAAAGTTCGTTTGTAGATAAGCACAAAGTAATACAATGGGTTTTTGTGTTCTGCCCATCACAGGTATCGAAATTCGGTTCCTAGTGCTGTAAGTCCGTACACATACGGCTGTACCACTGGGGGGTATTGTTTGTTTTGGAATTTCGCACAAAGCTACTCGAGGGCTATCTGTGCTAGCCGTCCCTAATTTAGTAGTGTAAGACTAGAGGGAAGGCATGCTAGCCGTCCCTAATTTAGTAGTGTAAGACTAGAGGGAAGGCAGCTAGTCATCACCACCCACCGCCAACTCTTGGGCTACTCTTTTACCAACGAAGAGTGGGATTGACCGTTACATTATACACCCCCACGGCTGGGAGGGCGAGCATGTTTAGCGCGACGCGGGCGCGAACCCGCGACCCTCAGATTACGAGTCGCACGCCTTACGCGCTTAGCCATGTAAGGCCTCACTGGGGGGTAATACTGTAAATACATCTAAGGAGATAGTAACCTGATTCAAGTAAGAATTATGGATTTCTTATCACAAAGTTCTTAATTATGGCAGGCGTAGTTTTATAATCTTTACCATTCAATACTCATTTGTAATGATAAATTCGGTTACTAACTGTCTTGATACTAGAATTCTAGTACACTTTATTTTTAATTGTAATGACAAGTATTTGAACTATTACTTTATGTATTCATGTAATACTGGTATCATTTTCAGGTGGACTGTTTTTCCCTGTAAGAATATTCGGGTAGGGTTCACTGACTAACAGGAGGCTCTAAAGGAAATGTTATACCGAGTTAAATTGTATTCTCTGACCTTTGACTGAGTTGCAAATAATGAAAGAAATTGAATGTTTTCATGTATGACAATGTGGAACAATCTTCATTAAAAAAACATATAACAATCAAGTGGACGATTATAAACGAAAATTGACGTCTTTACTAGATATATCTCAAAATGTCTGTGAAGATCTGTAACTATTTCAGAACTGTTACAGACTGAGAAATATATAGTATAATATACCCAGAACATTAATGCTGTTCTTTTCAGGGCACATGCGCCACCCATTCAGTGTTGGTCCTTCTCATCAATGTGTGGTGGAAGAGTATACCTTAAAAAATCACTTGACCCACCAGTGAAAAATACCCCTGTCAACGTTCACAATATATGTTATACTTCGTAGAATTGTTTTTCACAAGAAGGTTCACGCAATACCATAGGTCAATGATCCATAACTAGATAACTAGGGCAAAAGGAACTTAACTACTTCTTTTATTAATGTTCTACAATTAAAACCAAATTTGTTGATACGTACGAAAATTCTGAACAAATTAAAACAAATTTGTCGTGAAATAAGAGGATTGGAACGTTACTAGTATGACTGCTTTGTTTGTTTTTCTTATAGCAAAGCTACATCGGGCTATCTGCTGAGCCCATCGAGGGGAATCGAACCCCTGATTTTAGCGTTGTAAATCCGTAGATTTACCGCTGTACTAGCGAGGGGCAGTATGACTGCCTATGGCACATGCGAAATTTGTTTAATTTTGTAACAGTAAACATATATATGTAGCAAGTGTTACCAACATGGTTAATTATTTTTTACTCAGAATACATTTGGTAAAACTAATCATCGTGGAACATATACAAAGCAGTTTAATATGAAAAGCTAAGTATCGTGATATTTGAATTAAATTACTTATATAAAATAACGTTTAGTGATACATTAGACTGTAGTTTTTTTAATACCTTTTTTAATTTGCCCTTTATAAGTTTCACTTCCTGGGTATCTAAGAAACAGCATATATTTTCAGTGTTTCGTCTACAAGTCGCTTCTTAGAAGGCCATTCGTTCAATACCAGAACGCGTTAGCTGCTGTGGATAATGTGAAACAAATGTTATCCAAAACTGTATTTGTATATGATGACAACACTCAGACTTGTTAATCCTTCTGTGGAGTATCTAGTAGTTAAATTGGGGCAGACTGATAGAGAACAGAGGTCCGCGTGTCAAGGATTCATTTCATTAGCGTTCCTGATCTTTGGATGATCGTAACATCAGAGTGGATTATGAAAGGGAATTCCAAATCTTTTCGAATCCCAATTCATATACTGAGAGTATCCAACTGGTGGTACTTTCTTTGACGACAGGTCTTTTAGGAAATTATTTGTGGTATATGAAGGACAGATCGAAAATAATTGTTACATAATTTTGAGCATAGCGCTTAACTCGTAATCAGAGGGTAGCGGGTTCGAATCCTTTCACACCAAATATGCTCGCCCTTTCAACAGTAAGGGCGTTATAATGTTATGGTCAATCTCACTATTTATTAGTAAAAGAGTAGCCCAAGAGTTGGCAGTTGGTAGTGATTACTAGCTGCTTTCCCTCTAGTCTTACACTGCTAAATAAGAGATGGCTAGCGCAGATAGCTCTCGTGTAGCTTTGCACGAAATTAAAAACAACAACACAGTTTTATTTTAAAATACATAATGTGCAAATTAAGAAGAATGTGATAAAATATAACCCTGCATTTTATCATTTTTGTTAAAAACATTTGGTCTGTTGGTTTATTCCAGTGCTTCACTAGCTTTTGGCTTGCAACTTGTTACTTTAAAGCCAATGGAGAAAGGGTCAGAAAGGTATTGAACCTTTATTTTATGGCTTACTCTTTATACGAAATAAAAGTTGGATTGACCTTGAAATTATAACGCCCCATGACTCAAAGAACGCGCATCACTGGGGGAGAGACTCGACTTTGCGACCCCTAAATCGCGAGTTCACTAACCACAGAACCATTACAGTCTCTCCTGATGGAAAGGGCACAGATAGCCTGTTGTGTAGCTTTGTGCACAGAACAGAAAATTAGTAAAAATATTCGAAACTTTAATTTTTTGTTCAGATTAACGACCTAATTTTCTCTGCATATACATGTACAGAAATGGGATGTAGTTCGGTTTATGAATTAAATTTTCTATTATTTTTATTATTCACATATTTTATGGGAAATAAAGAAGAAGCACTCTCCTAGAACCCGGGAGTGCAACGGTATGTCTCCGGACTCGGACTGCTAAAAACTAGCTTTCAATGGACAGACCATATATAGTCCATTTTGTTGCTTTGTTTTAAATTTCACATGACTCACCAAATCAGTCTACAAAGCTTTTAATAACAATCAGGTAGCAATAGGTGTATTTTTAAATGTTAAAAAAAGCATTTGATAGCGTATGGCACAACGCCATCAAGTACAAATTAACACACCTAAAAATAAATCCCACTATTATTAAATGGATATCAAACTTCCTAACAGATAGAACAGCACAAGTAAAAGTCAATAAAACTATATCCAAATCTTTCAAAATAACTGCAGGAGTGCCCCAAGGATCAGTCCTTTCTCTACTACTTTACATTATCTTTGTCAGCGATATACCTTTCCCCAATTTAACATACACTCATAACTCGCAATACGCAGACGACATTGCTATCTGGAGTACCTCAAGATACCCAGTAATAGCCATGTCTCGCTTTCAAGAATCACTAAACAATGTCTCGAATTGGAGTAACAAGTGGAGAGTAGTTTTAAATCCAACCAAAACACAAGCAATCACCTTTAACAGGAAACTAAAAGACAAAGAAAAACTCTATAAAAAGTAAAATTCTCACTCGAAAATACGCCCATTAACATGAACAAACGTATCACATTCCTTGGCATCACTTTTGACACAAGACTAACATGGAAAAAACATCTTAACAACATACACTCATCAATAAGAAAACGCATTTCACATTTAATGACTCTAACCAGCAAACACTCAAACTGCTCACCAAAGACCATTATTCAAATATATAAGGCTTACATCCGTCCGTTAATAGAGTATGGATGCCAAGTCACATATAATATATCAAATAACACACTTCAGAAAATCCAAGTCAAACAAAACAAAATACAAAGAGCAGCATACAGACTACCACCATACACTCCCGTAAACTATATACACCAAATCAGTAACTTACCAACTCTTAGAAACAAACTAACAGAAATGTCATACAAATATTATTTAAAAGCAGAACACAGAAACAAACTAACTGCATCACTCTATAAATTAGACAGTCCACCAACCAAATATGTTTCACCATACAACATATTTCAGCAATTACAAATCACACAACAAAGTATATAAAGGACAAACCTCACGTATATTATATGTGTTTCTTTTTCAGGTCTCGGGCACAGGACAGGTAAATCTTTCGGCGCCTGTCCTGTGAAAGCGGGGGTTCTCAGGGCACTCCCGTTTTCCCCACAGCAAAATCTTACGCATTGGATCTTTAGATCCCAGCCAAAGCAACATTATTGCCATGACCTAAATCGGGTCGTTTCGCGTTTCTGTTCATGTTCATATTTACTTTGACATCTGCTTTTCGAAATCTGGTCTGGCTGGAATCTCCGGTGCTACCTTTGTCTCGCTCATCAATATTATGACCAACCTCATTCCTCTACCCAAAAAAAGAGTCAAAATAAAAGAAAAACAAACCCCCCGATAATTTGAATAATCTTTTACGAAAGGGGACGAAGAGGAACCACAACGTTCCTGAACACCCCAGTTGGAGAGAGAATTCTTCAGATTTCTCTCTCTCTAAACTAAGCCCCTGCCACGTTAGTTTGCGTTGTTTTAGATTTGAATTAACAAATAAATTACCATTATTCACTTTTAATCGTTTCTATGTTCATTTGTTTATACATATTTTTATCACAAAAGTGTGTTTATAATGATGTTTTGGCAAAGGGACGACCTAGACTAGTGGTTAGTGAGAATTCATTACTTGTATAACGTTGTCGCAAAAAGAAATCACTTCTCACGTAAGTGAACTATAAGAGTCATGACCAAATCACACTATTCGACCACACAAGAGCTGGCGGTGGCTGATGTGGATTGGCAGCCTGCTTTTTCCCTAGTTCATTAGGGCAGAGTTCGGCCCATTGACTAATGTAGTGGACTGTGTCTTTGAGGTTCCGTAATTTGCGCCCTATTATCTCCCTCCAAATATATCACGCTCTGCTCTATAGCAGAGCGTTAAAACGACAGTCAAATCCCAGAATTATATTAGAGTAGCCCAAGAGTTGGCGGATGGTGGTATTGACCTTTCTTCTCGTCTACCACTTCAAAATTAGAGACTACTAACGAAGATAAACCTCGTGCAACTCTGTACGAGAATTTGAAACAAACAAACTACGGTCACTTTTTCCAGCTATGTGTAACGTAATCACATTTGCTTGAGTGCGAAATGAACCGCGCGAACAATATTTAACACACACACACGCACAAATTGGTCAGTCAAGCGTAGAGCTTGAGGCTATTTTCACTTTTTTTTATTTGACTCGTTTGTTTGTTTGGAATTAAGCACAAAGCTACACAATGGGCTATCCGTGTTCTGCTCACCACAGGTATCGAAACCTGCTATCTACCAGCGTGAGTTTGCAGACATACAGCTGTGCCACTGGGAGGGGGGGCATATTTATTTGGAATAATGTAAAATATACTAACGATATATATAATTAAACTAAAACCTTCTTCTGATATTAAAACAGGATAACGTGAGTTTTGGAACATATATATTCTATGCATAATAAATACAAAACAATGATTAAAATAACTGCGGGGAAAAATAATTGTGTATTCAACGATTTAGTGAAACCTGTCTCGAATAACGTAGCTTAATCAAAACGTTGACCACATGATTACTTCATCCTCTTCCTCTTTGTTTTCAGTTTTGTTTTTCATATTTTAAATAGTCCAGAAAGTGCAAACTACAGGAACATTTGAATTAGACACAAAAAAGTGATGCTTTTACCCGTGTCAGTTTGACACTTGTTATACAGACAAGATAAACTTTTCTCT
The DNA here is from genome assembly GCF_004210375.1 of Tachypleus tridentatus. Lineage (NCBI taxonomy): Eukaryota > Metazoa > Arthropoda > Merostomata > Xiphosura > Limulidae > Tachypleus > Tachypleus tridentatus. Next base: position 135,378,395 of record NC_134832.1, on the reverse strand, counting down.
GCTACTAGAAAAAACAAAACAAAACCAAAACACACACCACTGTTTCTAAGTAACCGAACGATGCTGATTCTGAATATCGTGTTTAAAATTACTGATCATTCAAGTTTTGAGTTGTGATAGATAGTTAATGAGTCTGATAAAGATTTCATCTTATGAAATCACCATGCAAATGTCAGTTACTGAGTCAAATAAAGATTTCATCTTATGAAATCACCATGCAGATGTCAGTTACTGAGTCAAATAAAGATTTCATCTCATGAAATCACCACGCATATTATTAAGTATGTATACAGTTTCCTGAAATATAAAATGGTCGTTACTAAGCTGTTTCTCTCATGAAGGAGTTTCCATGCTACATGAGTGATATAAGTATCTATGTTTAGATGTGGGTGGGAGGTGCTTACAAAATTAACATTGTAATGCTGTGCACAGTGGTGGTGGTCTGATAGTATTGTTTACATACTTTATTTATATATCACGTTCTGAAATGTTTCACTTAGGAATTTTATCACTTTTTACCGAACTTTTACGATTTTCTTTCCTTAGCATTATATATCACGTTCTGAAATGTTTCACTAAGGAATTTTACCACATTTTACCGAACTTTTACGATTTTCTTTCCTTAGCATTATATATCACGTTCTGAAATGTTTCACTTAGGAATTTTACCACATTTTACCGGACTTTTACGATTTTTTTTCCTTAGCATTTTTGTTGTTTACCTGAAATGTTTAGCAACAAATTTTTTTCTCAAGATTTCTCTAAAGGACGGATAAAAAAGTTTACCGAAAGAACTTACAAAAACTGATTCTGTGATAACAATGGAATATTGAAGAATGGGGTTGCAGTATCTTTCGCACCCCCGTTGCTAGTCCCTGTGAAAATTAGTGTTTGGTAAGGCATTCCTGCTCAATGTATACGAATCTCAAGGCTTCCAATCAAATATAAACTTCATATGACATCTTATAGTTCTTCGAAATCATCAGGTTTTTGTTTCTTAGCCGTTGAAATTGTTCCAAGTGTCTGTAATTGGGTATTTATGAAAAGACTACACGGTATTATCTTGTCTAGAGAGGTAGGTATGAGTTTAGATATGTTTTTTTAGAGAATCAGTTAAGTTCTGATTACGATGAAGACAGTGTAATGTGAGCTTTCAAGACAGTGAAAGAGTGAATAACTCTAGGTATATTTGCTAAGAAAATGTATTTGAAGTTGTGTAATATTCAATAAGCGGAAATATAGGCAGTTTACAAAATATATTAGTTTAACACTAGTAACCTTTGTGTTCGTGGAATTTTACCTATTACAAAATCTACACCTTACTTAACACGACTAAGGTACGACTTGTTGCAGGTCTTCTTCTTGATAGTCCTGGCTCTCCTAGCTTTTTCTTTAATACCTTCCTCGTGATCTCTACATGCCATGAAAGTGTCAGGGTTTTTTGGATATGGCTCTGATCTCCATAACAACTAGAATTACAAATTTAAAATATATTTATAATAGATACACTAATATGAAGAGGCAGGTAAATTTCTAGACACTTTACGCTAGTATTTATAGATTTGAATGACGAATGATACAACACGCACACCGTTACATTACCCCTGTGAAGACAACCCAAATAAATACCGTGAACGACGAACGTACCTTTACTAGTATAGCCTAATATCTATTTTCAATTATAAATACAGTTTAACTGACAAAACAAAATAATCCATTGCTAAAAGAAAAAAAAAACACTTAATACGTTTTAAATCACAAAAGGAAACAAGAAGTGAGTGGTATAACTTAACAGCTATATATCTGTTTTATCAAAGGAAACAAGAAGTGAGTGGTATAACTTAACAGCTATATATCTGTTTTATCGGAACACACTACATCCCGTTTTACCAGAATACGCTACACATTCGTTTTCACAGAACACGTTACATATTCGTTTTATCAGAGCATACTACATATGTTTTATCAGAACACACTATATGCCTGTTTTATCAGAATATACTACACGTCTCTTTTATCTGGACACACTACATATCTCTTTTATCTGGATACACTACACATCTCTTTTATATGGATACACTACACATATCTTTTATCTGGACACACTACACATCTCTTTTATATGGATACACTACACATCTCTTTTATCTGGATACACTACACATCTCTTTTATCTGGATACACTACACATCTCTTTTATATGGGTACACTCCATATCTCTTTTATCTGGACACACTACACATCTCTTTTATCTGGACACACTACACATCTCTTTTATCTGGATACACTACACATCTCTTTTATCTGGATACACTACACATCTCTTTTATCTGGATACACTACACATCTCTTTTATATGGATATACTACATATCTCTTTTATCTGGACACACTACACATCTCTTTTATCTGGACACACTACACATCTCTTTTATCTGGACACACTACACATCTCTTTTATCTGGACACACTACACATCTCTTTTATCTGGATACACTACACATCTCTTTTATATGGATACACTACACATCTCTTTTATCTGGATACACTACACATCTCTTTTATATGGATATACTACATATCTCTTTTATCTGGACACACTACACATCTCTTTTATCTGGACACACTACACATCTCTTTTATATGGATACACTACACATCTCTTTTATCTGGATACACTACACATCTCTTTTATCCGGATACACTACACATCTCTTTTATCTGGATACACTACACATCTCTTTTATATGGATATACTACATATCTCTTTTATCTGGACACACTACACATCTCTTTTATCTGGACACACTACACATCTCTTTTATATGGATACACTACACATCTCTTTTATCTGGATACACTACACATCTCTTTTATCCGGATACACTACACATCTCTTTTATATGGGTACACTACACATCTCTTTTATATGGATATACTACATATCTCTTTTATCTGGACACACTACACATCTCTTTTATCTGGACACACTACACATCTCTTTTATATGGATACACTACACATCTCTTTTATCTGGATACACTACACATCTCTTTTATCTGGATACACTACACATCTCTTTTATATGGACACACTACACATCTCTTTTATCTGGATACACTACACATCTCTTTTATATGGATATACTACATATTTCTTTTTATCTGGACACACTACACATCTCTTTTATCTGGACACACTACACATCTCTTTTATCTGGATACACTACACATCTCTTTTATATGGATACACAACACATCTCTTTTATCCGGATACACTACACATCTCTTTTCTCTGAACACCACCTATCTCTTTCATTTGGACACGCTACACATCTCTTTTATATGGATACACTACATATCTCTTTTATCTGGATACACTACACATCTCTTTTATATGGGTACACTACATATCTCTTTTATCTGGACTCACTACATATCTCTTTTATCTGGACACACTACACATCTCTTTTCTCTGAACACCACCTATCTCTTTTATTTGGACACGCTACACATCTCTTTTATATGGGTACACTACATATCTCTTTTATCTGGACTCACTACATATCTCTTTTATCTGGACTCACTACATATCTCTTTTATCTGGACACACTACACATCTCTTTTCTCTGAACACCACCTATCTCTTTCATTTGGACACGCTACACATCTTTTTTATATGGATACACTACATATCTCTTTTATCTGGATACACTACACATCTCTTTTATATGGGTACACTACATATCTCTTTTATCTGGACTCACTACATATCTCTTTTATCTGGAAACACTACACATCTCTTTTCTCTGAACACCACCTATCTCTTTCATTTGGACACGCTACACATCTCTTTTATATGGACACACTACATATCTCTTTTATCTGGACACACTACAAATCTTTTTTTTTCTGGACATACTACACACCTTTTTTATTTGGACACTTTACATCTTTGCTTTATCAGAACACATGAAACAATCTAAGTCTCTACGAGCTCTAAGGAAATAAAAGGTGCAGTGTATTTCCTTAAACTATTATCACAGCTCAAAAACAAACTGTTAACATTGATCGGTGTTTAACATCCTCAAACGAGAGTTATACTGTATAGGAGTTGTGTTACGGATGTTATACTAAAACTATTGATGATCTAAAAAAATAAATAAATTGGGAACAAACAAGCAAAGCTGTGCATTAGTCGTATGTATTACTGTAGGTACATCCCAAATCTACAATATGTTTTATAGTTGGTTGCCCCTAAAAGGCACAATGAAAGTTGAGTGATAAACATGATTTTTTCTTAAATACAAAGATTTCAACACATTCTTGAAGTGATATTTTCAAACAAACTTCTCACTACATCACACATCTTTTATTTCCACATAATAATCTCAATGACGTTTAGAGAAAAGATCAATGACTGATAATGTTACAAGAGCAAATAATTTGTAGATTAGGTGTTACAGTTATTAATGGTTTACGAAAATTACACTGAGGGCGCTTTACGTTGAAAATTCTGTGTAATATATAACTGAGTGATTCGTATAAAATAAAGCAGGCTTCTGTGTTATATAACTATAATAGTACTGTTTGGTGTATAACCATGTAAATACTTCGTAGGAGGAGTGGATTAATCTTCACCAAAATTGGTATGGACGCTTATTAGGTACATCCAGCGGTATCTACAGGTTTTCTTTTCTGTATTTTGTAATTTGCAGTTTTCATGAACGTTTCTTCGTTTCTTATCATTGCTTCATTCCCTGTTTACAGATCTTCATCAAATCTGGTATGGACGCTTATTAGGTACATCCAGCGGTATCTACAGGTTTTCTTTTCTGTATTTTGTAATTTGCAGTTTTCATGAACGTTTCTTCGTTTCTTATCATTGCTTCATTCCCTGTTGACAGATCTTCATCAAATCTGGTATGAAGATTTGCTCGGTCCATGGAAAGATATATTGAAATTTTGAGTTTGACTTTTTATGGTTTTATGGGTGTTTTTTACCACTGCTTAATTTCCTCTGCATAGATTTTCTTCAAATTTAGCATGTAGGTTTATTAGGTCCATGCATAGGTACATCCAAACTTTTGTTTTTATATTTTTTATTTTGCAGTTTTTGTGGACGTTTTCACAATTATATATAAGACAGGCAACTTTTCACGTCCTAAGATAACATTTCATTAACCGTAACTTTACATAATTTCCGTCCAAAGGACGGGCGCTCCATTTAATATATATATATACTAGCTGATGTATCCTTTCAACGAAAGGGGAAGACCTAGGGGCCTTCATGTGTAACAACGGGGTCTCAAATCCAAACAATGATCTCCCTAAATTATTCGGCCCGTTATGATCAGGAGGTTAGGGAACTCAACTCGCAATATAAGGGTAACAGGTTCGAATTCCCGCCACACCAAACTTCCTCGCCTATTCAGCCGTGGGAAAGTTATAATGTATTGGTCAATCCCACTATTCATTGGTAAAAAAGTAGCCCAAGAGAGATAGCAGTGGGTGGTGATGACTAGCTGCCTTCCCTCTAGTCTTACACTGCTAAATTAGGGACGGCTAGCGCAGATAGCTCTCGAGTAGCTTTGCGCGTAGTTCAAAACAAACATTTCAGGGAATTCCTGTAAGAGATTATGTTGTGATAGAAACCAGAATTCGAACCTGAGTCTCCTCTTGATAGAAACTAGACGTGTTCTCCAGTTGTCCTGCTATTGATAAAGCATGATGATATTTAATACAGTTTAAGTCTTTGTTCTGAGTTTTGGTTGGGATGCATGAAATGCATTAAGGAAATATTTTTTGTACATGAATCTATGAAATATGTGCAGGCCCGGCATGGCCAGGTAGGTTAAGACGTTCGACTCGTAATCGGAGGGTTGCGGGTTCGAATCCCCGTCGCACCAAACATGCTCGTCCTTTTAGCAGTGGGGGCGTCATAATGTGACATCAATCCCACTATTCATTAGTAAAAATGTAGCCTAAGAGTTGGCGGTGATGACTAGCTGCCTTCCCTCTAGTCATACACTGCTGAATTAGGGACGGCTTGTGCAGATAGCCCTTGTGTAGCTTTGCACGAAATTTAAAAACAAACAAACAATAAATAAATAATAAATTATATTACAACTAGTGAAAGTATCCAACTTCGCTTGGGTTATTAGGCTGAAAGTGTGTATATATTATGAACCTATTTTAGAATAAAAGTGTAACCTATTACTTTTGTTGATAGGAAACATGACATAAAAGTCATTGCTGGAAGCATTGTTACCAAAAGTACTGGCTTTTCTATATATTGGAAGTTGTAATATAAGGGACAGCTTCTTTTCTATGTGTTGTTTTTGCTAGTTTAAGTGACATATACATGGATAACTAATAATACCCAGTTGCACACCCTAAGGGTTCACTTAGTATGAGGTCCGGCATGGCCAAGTGTGTTGAGGCGTTTGACTTGTAATCCGAGGATCGGTGGTTCGAATCCGGATTAAATTGGGGGATTAAAATCGATTTCGATTTCTTTTTACAATCATTCGCTAATATAGAGCGCCACTACTAAATGTACATACAAATGTTATACAAAGCCTGTGTTGCTAAGTGGTGAACAAAGAAACGCTAAGCGTTACGCTGCTTAATGACAAAGCTAATAGATGAGATGCCAAATTTTAGTTCTAGTTCATCTAATTTTTCTTGTGGAATATATTCCTCCCGTATGATCAAAACTAATGCCACTTAAATCTGAAATTGTCTTTTAAAATAGCACTCGGTGTTGTTGTTTTGAATTGGGCACAAAGTTACACAATGGGCGATCTGTGCTCTGCCCACCACGGGTATCGAAACCCGGTTTTTAGCGTTTTAAGTTCGCAGATATACCGCTGAGCCACTGGGGGGCAGCACTCGGTGAATATTGCTGTTCTGTAAGTAATTCTAAATAATTAGTAATTTTTAATATGATAATATTCGACATTTTGTAAGTAAATTTTGAAAAACTCAAACATAAACATTTCGTTGTATGTTTAAAAGTGAAATGTGTTATAACAAGAAATGATAAAATAATAAAACCTGAGATTTCTGTAAAGCATAACATATGGATTATGTACAAGGTTTATTTTTGAAATTTGCACAAAGCTGCATGAGAGCTATCTGTGCTAGTCGTCCCTACTTTTCCAGTATAGGACTAGTCATCATCACCGATCCCCAACTCTTGGGCTCCTCTTTTACTATAACGTCCCCACGGCTGAAAGGGTGAGCATGTGTGGTGTGCGGCAATTCGAACCCGCGACCCTCAGATTACGAGTCGAGTGCCTTAACCACATGGCCGTTAGGTTTTGTGACTTATCTTGCATAAAAGAATATTAACTCAGAAATGCGTAATAAGTGAGACAAAACTTACAGTACTCCAGTGGCACAGCGGTATGTCTCCAGACTTACACTGCTAGAAACTGCATTTCAATACCCGTGGTGGGCAAGGCACAGATAACTCTTTGTGCAGCTTTGCGCTTAATAATAAAGAACAACAATAACAAAACTTATGAAATTATTCCTTGGGTCTCATGATGTTTTTTGTATACATGCATGCTAAGTGATAAACGCATGTAAACTCATGCAAGATGTATAATACTGTTTTGTAGGTTGTGAAACGTATCTTGTACAAATGCATTTTGTCTGAGATAAATACCGACAAAATTTATAAAATATTTGTAATGCACATAAATTGAGACGGAGTACATAAGTCTATTCCTCAGAACGCTCCTAGTTATTCAACAGCACATGTGAAGACGTATAACGTTAATAACCAAATTTTGATACCCGAAGTGGTCACAGTGCAAACACTCATCGTGAAGCTTTGTGTTTAACAGCAACAAAAACGAAAGAAACAGATATGCAAAGAAACAAGTTCCTTGGGTCAGGTAATACATCTTAAGAATTGAGAAAACTGCTTTTGAAATTAGTTTTGGGAAATATGACTCATAGAAAGTTTGTAAATTCAGAAAAAAAACTGTTTTTTAATTGTAATATATTAAGCTTTTGTATAAAAAAGTTTTAGGTTGCAAAGTGTATTTTACGAAAGGTTGAACACTAAACAAAAACTTATATGTAACATTAAGCAGTGTGAACTATGCTTAGCGTAAAGTTGAGAAGCTCTCCAGTGGCAGAATAGTATGTCTGTGAACTTACAATACTAGAAACATGGTTTCGATACCCCTGGTGCGCAGAGCACAGATAGCCCATTGTATAGTTTTGCACTTAAACACAAAGAAACAAAGAATTCATGAAGTTGAATAGGTTCTGGGTTTGACCGAAAACAGCTGTATGTCTCTTCAGTGTGCAATTTAACAATAAACACTGTGAAACGTGTACAACAAATACGTCCTTATATCATAAAGCAAAAGGAACAATATAAAATGTGTATGTTGTTTTAACACAAAGAACTAGAAACTATATAAGTTATACATGCTCCTTTAGCACAAAGCATTAGGAAATATGTGTTTTGTACAGATACCGTGCTTATTACTAAACACTGTGAAATTTGTATGTTGTGTACGTCCCCTTAACACAAAGTACTAGGAAGTATCTGTATTGCACATATTCTTTTAAAGCAAAGGACTATTATGTATATTATTTATACCCTTTTAACACAAAGCACTACGAAAAATGTATATTGTACAATGTCCTACTTAACAATAAGCTCTGTGAATTATGTATATTGTACAAATGCTCAATTTAAAAACAAGCACTGTGAACTATGTGTTTTATACAAACGTCATATTTAACAACAGACATTGTGAGCTATGAACGTTAGATAAACGTCCGATGTAAGAACAAAGAATATGATCAATGTATATACAGATGCCCTACTTAACAACAAGCACTGGTAACTCTGTTTATTATACATACACAACAGTTAGAAAAACGCACTGTGAAGTATTTATGCCATACAAATTCCCCAAGTAACACTAAGCACTGTAGACTATGTATGTTGTAGAAATGTCCTACTCAGTTTCAAGCACTATGAACTATGTGTATTACAGAAACGTCCTACTCAGTTTCAAGCACTGTGAATTATGTATATTGTAGAAATGTCCTAGTCAGTATCAAATACTGTGAATTATGTATATTGTAGAAATGTCCTAGTCAGTACCAAGCACTGTGAATTATGTATATTGTAGAAATGTCCTAGTCAGTATCAAGCACTGTGAATTATGTATATTGTAGAAATGCCCTACTCAGTTTCAAGCACTATGAACTATGTGTATTACAGAAACGTCCTAGTCAGTATCAAGCACTGTGAATTATGTATATTGTAGAAATGTCCTAGTCAGTGTCAAGCACTGTGAATTATGTATATTGTAGAAATGTTCTAGTCAGTATCAAGCACTGTGAATTATGTATATTGTAGAAATGTCCTAGTCAGTATCAAATACTGTGAATTATGTATATTGTAGAAATGTCCTAGTCAGTACCAAGCACTGTGAATTATGTATATTGTAGAAATGTCCTAGTCAGTATCAAGCACTGTGAATTATGTATATTGTAGAAATGCCCTACTCAGTTTCAAGCACTATGAACTATGTGTATTACAGAAACGTCCTAGTCAGTATCAAGCACTGTGAATTATGTATATGGTAGAAATATCCTACTCAGTTTCAAGCACTATGAACTATGTGTATTACAGAAACGTCCTAGCCAGTATCAAGCACTGTGAATTATGTATATGGTAGAAATATCCTACTCAGTATCAAGCACTGTGAATTATGTATATTGTAGAAATGTCCTAGTCAGTATCAAGCACTGTGAATTATGTATATTGTAGAAATGTTCTAGTCAGTATCAAGCACTGTGAATTATGTATATTGTAGAAATATCCTACTCAGTTTCAAGCACTGTGAATTATGTATATTGTAGAAATGGCCTAGTCAGTACCAAGCACTGTGAATTATGTATATTGTAGAAATGTCCTAGTCAGTATCAAGCACTGTGAATTATGTATATTGTAGAAATGTCCTAGTCAGTATCAAGCACTGTGAATTATGTATATTGTAGAAATATCCTACTCAGTTTCAAGCACTGTGAATTATGTATATTGTAGAAATGTTTTAGTCAGTACCAAGCACTGTGAATTATGTATATTGTAGAAATATCCTACTCAGTTTCAAGCACTGTGAATTATGTATATTGTAGAAATGTCCCAGTCAGTTTCAAGCACTGTGAATTATGTATATTGTAGAAACGTCCTAGTCAGTATCAAGCACTGTGAATTATGTATATTGTAGAAATATCCTACTCAGTTTCAAGCACTGTGAATTATGTATATTGTAGAAATGTCCCAGTCAGTTTCAAGCACTGTGAATTATGTATATTGTAGAAACGTCCTAGTCAGTATCAAGCACTGTGAATTATGTATATTGTAGAAATATCCTATTTAGTTTCAAGCACTGTGAATTATGTATATTGTAGAAATGTCCCAGTCAGTTTCAAGCACTGTGAATTATGTATATTGTAGAAATGTCCCAGTCAGTTTCAAGCACTGTGAATTATGTATATTGTAGAAACGTCCTAGTCAGTATCAAGCACTGTGAATTATGTATATTGTAGAAATATCCTATTTAGTTTCAAGCACTGTGAATTATGTATATTGTAGAAATGTCCCAGTCAGTTTCAAGCACTGTGAATTATGTATATTGTAGAAATGTCCCAGTCAGTTTCAAGCACTGTGAATTATGTATACTGTACTTGTTACGTACTTTTGTTCTAAACAAAAAAACGCTGTGAACTAAGTTTAAATAGAGAAATAACTAAATTTTTAACTGATAATAAGGATCGTTCGTCATTTGTAGAATTACTATAAGAAGTATCTAAAAGAAAATAAATGTTGCAATATAAAGCATACGAACAAATAAAGTAATACAAACTGGACGGACTTTAAAACCATTTTCAATACCTAGTTGGCAAATTTAGACTACTTCATGGGTTACGGTTAATTAATAGTATACGTCATTTTAACACAAAGCACTAGGAACTGTCTTTACTGTGTATGTCCATTTAACACAAAACACAACGAACTGCGTATGTTGTGTATGACCTGTTAACACAGAGAAGTTGTTACCATGTATATTGTATGTCTTTTTAACACAAAAGACAAGGAAATATGTATAAATGTACAACATAAGAACAAGCACTGTGAACTATGTGTATTATACGTATATTTTTGTTTGTTTTTTAATTTCGCGCAAAGCTGCACGAGAGTTATATCTGCGCTAGCCGTCTCTAATTCTGCAGTGTGTAAGATTAGAGAGAAGGCAGCTAGTCATCACCACCTACCGCCAACGCTTGGGCTACTCTTTTACCAACGAATAAACATTATTGACAGTCACATTATAACGCCCCACGGCTGAAAGGACATGTGTTGGTGCGATCGGGAATCAAACCCGTAACCCTCGGATTACGAGTTGAAAGCCTTAACCCACCTAGCCATGCCGGGCCATATATATATTGTACAGATGCCCTACGTATACATATTGATCCTTGTCACAAGTCACTATAAACTAATAACTAACGACCTCTATTTCCCGTTAAAAGTTTAATTTTTGCCTATTTATGAATAATTTACAGTGTGTTTTGGTGAAGTAGGTCATTGTGTAGGAATAGTCAATGATTCCTCCTTTTTGTTATTTTTTTTCTCCTTTTTATTTCTTTAGGTTTGTTTTTTCCCTTGTAATAAACTTTGAGTATCACCTTATAACTGTAACTACAGCAGATAGCTATCACCTTTACAAGAATTAAAACCCTAATTAAATGTAGTTCTTACTCTGGTTACAGACTGTATAAAGCTGCCAAATAAGATACTCATTTTTACACATTTATCATCAGTTTTAATCCTTGTTTCATTACTTTTTGTAACAGAAGTTATACTTCATTTTAAAATTCATAAATGTGTAATGTCTTTGTTTGTTTACTTTTTGGTGTATATGTATACAGTATATACTTTATCTTAAGATGTTGTCACGTGCTTACCCATCGATATGTCGAATCGGGTTGGAAATTTATGTAGATACGTGATATGTTTCCTGTTTATATAAAAAACTCACCTGTATATGGTAATCTGAATATCAAAATCGGGTACCCAAAGACCAGTCAGGTAAACTGGAAACATTTTGTAGCGATAATCCAAGCCGTTTAGGGGCTAGCCTCTCTGACGTGAACAGGTACGTTGTTACGTAGTAAAGGAGAAACTGCTGTTTTAGAAATTTCTGAATTGTTATACTAGCAATGATAACAACATCTTCAGCGTGTTATTAGTGCATATGTAGAGAATATATTGTAACCAACACTTTGAATGGTCGGTTTCTTAGGGAGTCAGTAGGATGGTTTCTCGGGGGTGTAAATCATTTGGAATCCTTGTCGATCCCTGCTGTTAAGTACTGCCATACTTAATAACATTATAGTAGTATATACTTACTACTTAAGAACGAGGACTGTGAACCAGGTATGTTGTACAAAATTTAATGTTTTCAACCTGCACCACAACGTATGAGAAACGTGCACTAAGGATCAAATTTATTCATACATAATTTACTAAATGTACTTTTTCAAACTCCCCTAGTGTTCTGTTTCAAGAGCAAATAAACCAAAATTAAGAGTATCACAATTTGTATATCTTGGTTTTGAAGTATCTCGTGTTGTAGCCAACAGTGTTTAATTATTCTCGTGATTCATAAGATGAGCACACTTTACTAACTTCACGATAATAAAAATTGCAACGTTATGCTTCCCTTATGTGACGTCATTTAAGTGTCTACTGACTGACTGACACAGAGTTGAGTGCAGCCCAGTTGTTACTGCGTAGAGCTGAGTGTATGTGATTCATGTCCTGTTTCCACCATAAAAATCTCGCTCTCGCTTTGGAGCCTTTGGATTATTATGAGTTACGTTCAAATCTTAGTATTTAGTTAACGAGAGTAGCTCGAGAATTGGCGGTAGGGGATGTTGAGTAGTTGCGCTCCCTCTAATCTTTTATTCAAAATTAGGTATATTTATCGTACGTGATAATCATGTAGCTTTGTGCTATATCTAACAAAAGAAACTCTGTTCTCGCAATTAGGATATCTCTAAAGTTGAAAACGCGAAATGTGTTGAGTAAAATATCATATCTCAAACCTTGGACGTTCCGATCCTCAACTTCGCAATCTAACCATTAAGCAATTATTGATTGTGTTAATCGTTTAGCACTAAGTAGTGTGGACTCTGTATATTGTAGTGCATCTCAAATACTCAAGAAAACGGTTTTATATTACTCTTCTAAAATTATTTTATATTGCTAGATACATTTTAGGTAAGTTCAGTGGTTTTTCAGGGGTTCGATTTCTCTCGGTGGACACAGCAGATAATAGCCTGATGTGGCTTTGCTATAAGAAAACACACACACACTAAATAGCGAAAACTTAACATTTTCATGTCAATAAGAGTTACAATGTTGCGGATTTACATATCTTAAAAGACTATCTCAGGGGTCCAGCATGGCCAAGTGTGTTAAGGCGTTCGACTCGTAATCCGAGGGTCGCGGGTTCGAATCCCGGTCGCACCAAACATGCTCGCCCTTTCAGCCGTAGGGGCGTTATAACGTGACAGTCAATCCCACTATTCGTTGGTAAAAGAGTAGTCCAAGAGTTGGCGATGGGTGGTAATGACTAGTTGCCTTCCCTCTAGTCTTACACTGTTAAATTAGGGACGGCTAGCACAGATAGCCCTCGAGTAGCTATGTGCGAAATTCAAAACAAACAAACTATTTCTCAGATGGGACTGTTAAAATGTACAGCTCTCCAATGGAGAGTTTAGCCGTCACCCCACGTCATCACGATGAACAGCTTCCTGATTAGGTTATAATGAATTTAAATTAAGACATTTTAAACATCATTGAGTAGTGGACAATAAAAGATTACATTCATACAATTACACATATATATATACATATTGTTTAGATATTAAATATTTAATTTTTTTTTTTTTAGCTTTGCTGATCGTGTGGCCACATCCTCTCATATCGAAATTCATGTGACGTATTTAAAGTTAACAAGTTTTTAATGGAAATAGCTGCATCACTCTTTGGTATTGGGATCGTAAAAATATCGTATTGTTAATATTTTTTTTCTAAAATTCGTGTCTCCATAATGATTTACATTAACCACTTAAAGCGTTCATTTGAAGTCGAGCTAACCAAAATTATTCATGATTCACCCCAGTATTTTGGTTTCTTATCAATAACAGTATCACTCTTTGAAAAGCCGTTGAGAATTGTAAACGATAACAATTTCGATTGTTTTTAGAAGTAGCATTACCTTCACAAAACATTAATCTAAAATCAAGAAATTTCTGGTTTCTAAAGCCTGTTCATCTAACACCAAAAAGATTCTGATTTCACCAGACTAATTATCTGACATCAAAAAGATTCTGGCTTCACAAAACTGATCATCTAACATAAAAAAGATTCTGATTTCTCCAGACTGTTCATGTAACATCAAGAAGTTTCTCGTTCCACTAGACTGTTCATCTAATACCAAGAAGATTGTGGTTTCTCCAGATTATTCATCTAACGTCAACGAGTTTGGATTCACTAAACTAGTCATCTAACATAAAGAAGATTGTGGTTTCACCAGATTGTTCATCTAACACTAAGAAGGTTATGGTGACTCCAAACCAATCATCTAACATCAAGAATATTCTCGTTTTACTAGACTGTTCACCTAACACCAAGAAGATTCTGGTTTCTACAGACTGTTCTTTTAACATTAATAAGATTCTAGTTTTACCAGATTTTTCACCTAACATAAAGAAAATTCTGGTTTATCCAGCCTGTTCATTTAACATTAAGAAGATTCTAGTTTCCCTAGATTGTTCTTCTAACACCAAGAAGATTCTGATTTTTGCAGACCATTCATCGAATATCAAGAAGATTCTGGTTTCTCCAGTCTTAAGCTATTCATTTCGGTTAGTTATGTTGATTTGTGATGACAACAAACACCGCAAAAACTATATAGGTTTCTCGGCACACTGAATATGGTATGTGATTATCATATTGAACTGTCATGTTCATGCTGTCATTTAAACAAGTTATGTTGTCATCTTCATGATTGGTCTGATAGGAAATGGAACTTTGATCTTGTTGTTTTTTCTGGAATGATGATATGTACAGTGTTTCAAATATCTTTCGGATGTTTATGTCAGTGAGAGACACGGTTGGCATTGTTTCATTTGAAGAGACCATCTACATATTCGAAAACTGACCATACAGTGTTTGTGTGTAGAACGAATAGATTTCTGAGCAACCTGTCAGAAGGTGTGATCATCTTCAACTTAATTGTGTTGGGTGTTGATCAGCACATGGTTGTCCCCATACCATTCCTCAAACAACAAACAAACCACTCTAAATTATTGACTGTTGTTGTAGTTGTAATCATCTGGGTCATATCAATTATGCTAGCTATTCTAGGTGCTTATTCTTCTTTCGTCTATAAACTGGAAGGCAGTGGGAAGAAAATCAAAATATGTTTTCTTCACAACTAGGACAACACTGGTATACTCGTGCCGTGCAAATTTCTGCTCTTCTATGCACTCCCGCTGGAAGTAATTTGTTTTTTCCAAGTCTTGACGGCACAGCATTTGCTCTTGAGTACCAAAGAAAGAGTTGTTAAAACAATCATCTACATTCTTTGATGTGGTGTGAAGATGTATACACTATTCTGGTCAATATTGTTGTCCCAGTAGGGGCTCAGTTCATTAGAATGAGCACGTGAAAATTGGGTTAATACATTTTCCGTCAGATCTTTCACAATATTCGGTCTCTATTGAATCTGTCGAAGAAAAGTATTTATCTGGAAGAGCTACAGGCTATAGTAAAGAGAAGGCATTTTGGTGTCAAGATTTGTATCTGTAGATATTCAAGTTTTTTCTCCAAAGATGCATTTTCTTCAACTTTTTTCACCACTTTTTTGTGGAAATGTTAATTAAAGAGAGTTAAAGGATTGATATCTAGGAGAAAAGTTAGTCATTAAGTTTTGTTTACTGTCAGAAAGAGTGGTTGAAAATTCCTTTCTTGGATGTTTGTCTTTTGCTGGTACTGAAAGTGACTCTGATTTCCTTTTAATTGTAGCCATAGATTAGAGGAAAGCTGTCAGAATCCGGTGTAGCAATGCCAAGTGAGTTCTTCCAATGAGTATCATTCTTGGCACATAGGAGGTTAGTGCACCAAGAGATTGTCATAAAGTAATCTGCCAATTCTGAGACAAAATAGAGCAGTCTCTATAGGATTCAAAGTATTTGATAACCAAGGTAAACTAACCTCAGCTCTGATTCTTGTCACCAAAGACTAACTGAGAGAAATAGGATATATTGGTGGTGGGTAGAATTCACTGCCTTGAGAGTTTTGCCAGCCGAAGAGGTGTAAGATATTTAATGATAAGGATGGTAATCCCAGGAGTATATACAAGCTTTTCTGTGGTGGAAGATGTTTTGTTAAAGATGTCAATAGCCATTACATATTTTTACTACCAAGAACAGTGGCCTAACACATGCTTAAATGTAGGGACTTATGAGAATGCCCACAACGTCATGTCTCCAATGATCCTGATGCTTCAACATGGTATTAGTAACAACTCATGGAATAAATGTTAATGATACTACAGTGATTTCTGTAAGAGAAGATAAATTAATTTTTCCTCTGACATTTAAGAATGCAGCTGAAAGGGGAACTGGAATATGCCGTAAAGCATTTTATACAGGTCACTAGTGCTTTGATATACAGGAACTCAAAAAGAGCAACTGAAAAACTCAGACCTAACTTAGATTCTCCCTTGTCATGTATCAAGGTGAAGCACAGCCATTGCATATTGAGAAATATTGTGTGGACTCACATGACCTGCGATACATTTACAAGCAGCTATGAATACATGAAAATGTGTTGTACCATTGTTATAAACAACAAAATTTGGTTCTTAAATTATGTTGTAACTTGCGGTCCTCAAAACTTTGAGACAAATAATACTCTAGACTTTACATAATAGAAAGGTTGGAGGCCACCAAGACATTACACATAGCTGTGATGGCAATTTTGCTGACTGAATTTTATTTGCGACATGGAATATTGGCGTGCGCATCATATAATGTATGCACCATACAGAAAATACCTGTATAAACTAGCTAAATTGTGACAGTTAATTGTTAGTTCTTCATAGCAGAAAATATCCCTGAATGTTGCTGGATGTTTCCTAAAACTGAACAAGATAAACTTTAAGTGCTGGTCTTAAGAAAATACGTCACTAAATGGGCCAAACATTATTAGTTAGTTGATACATCAGTAGACTATGTCAGTGTCGTTTTGGCAAAGCACCAGATAGCATTATTGTGATACAATACAAGATATTCACACGGATCAGGAAACTAATTTCAGTGGATAGCTCTTCTTTAATTTATTTAAAGTGATAGATGTGATGAAATTATGTACTTCAGCTTACAAGCTCTAAATGGATAACATAAACTACAAAGAGTATGATTATAAAGTTTAGTAATCAGAGCTGACTGGAGGGAACATTTTTTTCATGTAATGATAGAATATTGCACAACTGATCAGAGAAGACTGGTGGTTTGTGTGAAATGTCCATGTTTAGTTGAGAAATATAGTCCCCTTTGGATGTGATGTATAGTCTGCCTTCTAGAGCGTAGATGCAACAGTGTCTATCAATGGATGTGAACAACGATCTGCCTTCTATAATGCATATGTTACAATGTTAACAAGAATATAGGGAGTGAGCTTATATTTAGGTATGAGTTCGCATGCTGACAGCTGGTAAAGTATCATGTGGCAGAAAAGATGCCATGATAAATAAAACTAAAGAAATAACGTTCCATCATTATAAAGGTTGAGCGTTGTTTTATTAGGTTCCAGTGCTACTGGGGTAACTTATCTCTTCCTCTGACAACTTGGTCCATCACATTAGTAGGTACAGCAATAATGTAGTACACATAAGTACATTGAATATGTTGATACGTTAATCCTATATATCACTGACCGATTTCTCATGTACTGACTAGACTAGAAACCAGAGGTTGAGACTGATGAGTCAGCATATAGTGAAAGTACGGTTTTGTATCGTTGTTACACAGTTCTTGATATGGAAGATTCTGAAAATACCTCTCTAAGTTAGCCGTCTCTAAGTTAGCAGTGTGAGATTAGTCATCACCACCCACAGCCAACTCATTTACCAACAAATAGTAGGCTTGATCGTAACATTAAAACGCCCCCACGGTTGAAAGGGCATGTTTGATGTGACCGGGACGTTCTTTAGGAGTTCGTTATCCTGACAATGCTATTGGTCGAAATAGATAAGGTTTCGTTTATTGTCAATTTCGTGCAAAACTACAAGAGGACTATCTGTGCTATAAAGTCCCCACGGCTGAAAGGGTGAGCATGTTTCGTGGAACGGGGATCCGCGAAATACACAGTGAGATTCGAGCACGTCATGCCAATAAACAGGGATGGTGAATAAAATTGTTTTCTGTTTATAATTATGTACTAAAAACTTGAAACAGGGAAAAGTAGTAGTTTGTCCAGAATACATTGTTTTTATTCTTAATTTGTATTTCATCTTCAGGAGGTTTCCAAACAACAGAGATACATTATCTCTCGCTCTCTCAATATATATATATAAATTTTCTGCATAAAAAGCTGAAAAAGCTACCATTGTACTTTACACTTTCGTTTTTCGTAGTTAAGCATAAAGCTACACAATGATGTGTCTGTACTCTGTGATGTCGAGAAAACCCACTTGTAGAGAAATATACATATGCAAAAAGGGCTCGTTTGGGTTGAGAAAATATTTTACGTAAAAGAGCGAACAACGTTACGACATTATACGGAAAATATTTTATCAACCCAAACGAGCCGTTTTTGCATATATATGTCTGTACTCTGCCCACCACAGATATCGAAACTCGGTTTCTAGTGTTGTATTTCCACAGGCATAATGCTGTACCACTGGGAGGTACTTGACACTGTACTTTTAAATCGCGTGCTTCGAAAGCAGGTTTCAGTTTATTTTTCATTTAGTATAAAACACCAAGATTATCACAGAGCAACAATCATTACTACAGCCAAAATTCACTGTGTGTTTCAATTGTCTATAATATATAACATCCTTTTATATGTTGTAGCATCTATAAGAATTGCCCCCCTGCTCGGACAGCAGTAAGTCTACGGATTTAGAACGCTAAAATCAGAGGTTCAAGTACCTTCGGGGGACACAGCACACAGCCGAATGTGACTTTGCAAAAACAAAACAGTCTGCAAGAATTTCATATAAAGTCTTAATTCATTAATTTAACCGATTAATAATGTCTTTTATGCGAAACTTATTTCTTTGTTACTTCTTGTTATAATTTTGAACTGGTAATTCTTTACTTCTAGGACCGGCATAGTCAAGTGTTTTTAGGGGTTCGACTCGTAATCCGAGGGTCGCGGGTTCAAATCCCGGTCGCACCAAACATACTCGCCCTTTCAGCCATGGGGGTGTTATAATATGACGATCAATCCCACTATTCGTTGGTAAAAGAGTAGCCCAAGAGTTGGCGGTTGGTGGTGATGACTAGCTGCCTTCCCTCTAGTCTTACACTGCTAAATTAGGGACGGCTAGCGCAAATAGCCCTCGTGTAGCTTTGCGCAAAATTCCAAAAAACAAACTGACCCCCTACATTTTGAAAAATTAAGTTTGCAAACGTCACGTAAGTACAACAATACCTGGTTTGCCATTTCCTCACCGGTATGGCTTTTCAGTTCCAGAAAGGTTTAAAAGCGTTCAATAGGTTGCCCCTCTTTTAAGTATCAAAGTACAACACTTAATTGATCTTTATGTGATAGATATGGTGTCGAGTCAACTGACAAGCTAAAATAACCAGAAGAATTTACTTCATCAACAATGGACACGTGGCCCTTCTGAGCCATTGGTTCATTGAGTTCTTCACAGGTGGTTTTGGACAAGTAAGAAGGATTTCCTTTTCCAGAATTTCCATATTTCGAAATGTACCCTGGTAAAGTTGGATCAAACTGACTTATGAGCTCAAGCAGCCCTAAAAAATTCCCATTCTGAAGTGAACCAAATTTGTCGTCTGTTCCTCGAAAAGCCAGGCCACGTTCAGCTAACGTACAAATAACAAAATAATATGGATCATATATAGTTATAATGATTAGAAAAAACACTGAAATTCATAAAAGAAACATTGGTAAGACAGTTAAACATACTAAATTCTAATTCTCCATTAAGACAAAGACTGTCAGAAAGTTATCCTAGGACCTAGGTCCATCAACACAGAAACATGAATTCATAAATACCTTTATTGATTTGCTGAATTCTGATAGATTAAAAACCATTCGAGACTGGCTTAAGTCCATTTTAGGAGAACTAGTTTTCAATCATTGCGAAATTTTCAAAAAGGTTGTTACTATGGTAGCTGTATGCAAGAAGCAATATCAACGGTGATATGCAAATCACCGGGCTCCACACGAGCCAAAAAGCATTCCAAAACAATTTGTGATAAACAACACATACTGTAGTAGCCTACATACATAGTAATCATTCTGTGCTGGTACACATACATAACATATAATGAATTGTAAACTGTACTGTACATTGAACTATTAAATACTGGATTAGGCCTAGGCTAGAGTACCTTAATCCTAATCAAATATCTGAAGAATTAGTTGTAACCTCAACTTTGATCTAAGTTTTGACCTGGGAACTGTAAATAAACCAACAAACCATACATCAACAAAATAGGCATATGTCTGAAACTTTATCTGCATGCCAGGGTGCGAAGACAAATTTAAAACGATGGCCTTAAACTGGGAATAGTCCACTTCGTTATTCAAGGCTACAGTAGCGTTTCCAGTGTACTTACACTAAAACTAGTTCTAGCATTTAGGCTTAACGTTATTGTCACTCAGTTCTCACATAACTACATTAACGTTATGCCTAATGCTAATACATTGCAACTAAGGCCACTTACGTTAAGCCTAGTACTTAGTACTAATCTTGCTCACATGAACTTTATTCAAATAATGAACTTTTCAGACAATCCTAAATTGATTTTTTTTTGTTGATTTGTTGGTTCTTTACAGTATCTTTGTATGACCATGGTGCTACAGTACTGTATTACTACTAATAGTATAGTGCATACATAACAACGTTAAGAATCATGTTGTCGTTCATGTCTAAGTCTTACGCAATTTGACCTAAAAGGTCGGATTATTTCCATTAGGCAGCTTCGATCAGTCAGTTGTTTTCCCAGGTTTTCAAAAATGTAATAGAACACATGCTGATTTGAATTTATAGTCGCAAAATAGTTGAATTACACCTAAATGTTTGTCGTCGTTGTCTCTGTGTTTTTATCTCTGATTGTTCGTTCGTCTCATAAAATATCACCAGAGGGCCGGGTATGGGCATTATGACGTCAGGATGAGATCAACGAAGAAGTAAGGAGAATATAATTGTGATCTCCATTTTTGGGTCTATAAATGGCATATTTGACAAAACTTTGTTGGCTATTTATGAATGGGGATAAAAACAGAGGTGCCCGGTCTTAACTCACATTTAAAACCGGTGGAACTGCTACAGTGACATTCCTTTCTAAACTTTTCCATCGCGCCAAACATGATCGCCCTTTCAGTCGTAAGGGCGTTATAATGTGACGGTCAATCCCACTATTCGTTGGTAAAATAAAAGCCCAAGAGTCGGCGGTGGGTGGTGATGACTAGGTGCCTTCCCTCTAGTCTTACACTGCTAAATTAGGGACGGCTAGCACAGATAGCCTTCGAGTAGCTTTGTGCAAAATTCAGAAACAAACAAACAATCTAAACTTTTTCTTGGTATGATAAATTTCAAAACATATACTCACACACAAAGGAGGATTTTTTACAGCAAGTTGTTCGAAACCAAGAAAATTACAGAGAAAAGATTCAGTGAGAAACACACTTATTAATATATCACAAAACACACACGAATAATGCAATACTAACGCAAATAAAACTAAAACAAACGAGACAATAACCCAAATATAACTTACGAAAACAGGAGACGAAAAAGCATAAAACTAGCCACGTCCTGTACAAATCTGTCATCATTTCGTTTGACTTATGTTTCTGTGGTATTATACTTTTATTTTTCTGTAGACGTAACTGAATAAAACAGTAAAAGGTTAAAAAGAAACAGTTCCACTACCTATAATTTCTTATAAAAAGCCACAACAGAAGAAATGATTGAGAAAAATATTTCATCTTTAAGGTCAGACATCATAACATACGATCATCTTTTACCTAAAGTTTTATCAACATTTTGTAGTGTTCTTTACAGAAATCTTTCGCAAATCAATGACTTCTTACTTCAGATACATATTTTTGTAGTTTCTCGAAACTTTAGTCACTCACCGAACAAAAAAAAAAAAACGTTTTTTAACAATGCAGAGTAAGGTCGAACACGTCAGATAAGGACAATTACAAAAAAAAAATCGACTGAAGTTAAGTGTGGCAATGAAAGAGTTAAGGGCATGATAGCTACGGGAAAACTCTTTGGTGCTTCCTTCCCTTGGTGCCCTTATCAGGTGTTTAATGGTTCATTTAGGGTTGAGTGGAGTCAACTCTAAACTTCAGATGTGTTCGAACTTGGTAAAAGACCAAAATGAATAAACGTGACAAGAATATTTTAAATTCTGCTTCCTTAAGACAAATATTATTACAATAACAACCTTAAACCGGATGTACATTTACAAGTTATTTGGACGCCAAGAAAGACGATTCAAAATGAACGAAACTTATATTTGACTGAAACCTATGTATTATACCAAATTTTACAGTTGCAAAAATCGTGTAAAATCTGTAACGTTTTCAGATTATTCTCACGAGCCCATCACTATCTTAAATACCTCAGCAAGCTTTCAAGCTCCTGACAAGGAGCCAGTGATTAGTTATTGTTAGATAAACTGGCCAACCCGTGAAGATCGAGTGGGAGTCTATTTGTAATTATCAGACAAAACTAACTCATCTCACTAATTAAAAATAACATTAATTTGTTTATTTGTTTGAAGTTAACCACAATTATTTGTTTGTTTTTTGGATTTCACACAAAGCTTCACGAGGGCTACCTGCGCTAGCCTCCCTAATTTAGCAGTGTAAGGCAAAAGGGAAGGCAGCTGGTCATTACCACCCACCGTCTACTCTTGGGCTACTCTTTTACCAACGAATAGTGGTACTAACTGGCTCATTATAATGCCTCCCAAGCTGAAAGGCGAGCATGTTTTGTGTGACGGAAGTTAAGCACGAAACTATATAATAGATTATATGCGCTCAGCCCACCACGGGTATTGAAACCCGGTTTCTAGCGTTGTAAGTCTGCAAATATATAGCTGTGCCACTGAGAGGCAATAACATTATTAATCTTGTTGCTTTGTCCGTCACATAAATTTGTGTTCACCACATAAGGAAAATAAATGTTTGTACTTTACTTAAACACTTTTCAACCAGAGAACGATGAAAAAGAACATGATTTCAGAAAACATTTACTTTTTGAAGAAAATGGTGGAACAATATATCGTACGTTCATATATTCTAAAACTGAATCACTTTATGTGACATTCCACTGAGAGGGGTACTGCAGTTGGTGATAAGTTTAATTCATGAAAATAGAAAGGTTATAATTCCCCATGCCAGTTTTCCAATAAATATGGGAACTTTTCTCGAAAGAGTCCCCCTTTTACTAAATGGTAACTTACATGAGTAAAACTGGTGGAGTTTCTGTGAACTCCGTATTATTTGTGTTATTGGCTATCCTATTTTTGTGCTACCACAGAAACGCTGGTTGAAGGAGTGTGCAAATAATTTGAGAACCATGTAAAATTGAAAGTGTATTGATGATATGTTTGTAATATTTGATGAGGTGGAGCATCTAAATCAGTTTCATGCATAAATGAACAAATGACATGATAATATAAAGTTCATAAAAAGAATCAACGACTTTCTTGGATATTCTACAGCATAACAACATCCTTATAAAGGAAAGGAAAGTTTTCTTTTACAGGTTAGTTTGTCAACTTTATCTCAAATAAATAGAAAAAAAAACATCCATCTCAACTACTTATGAATATTTTTACAAGAATATACTTAAAATTAGTTCATATACTGCAAAAATAAATCAGAAATATGTTGCAGTTTTCGATATCAGTGGTTTTACCTTTTGTTGTAAAACACGTTTTTGTTGCTTTTTAAAAGAAAGAAAACAGTCACTTAATTTTTTTTCTTCGTTGAGTCTGTCCTCAAATATGTCCCCAGTGACACAATGGCCAAACCATTTAAAACAAAGATTGCATCAGACAACTATCTGAACATTTTGAGAGCATGTATCAAAAACTACTAGTATTTATTTAGATGATGCGCCGTATTCGACTCTCTACGATTACATCCACATCAGTTAAAATCATCAAATTTTACCCCTATACAATGGAATACCTGTGCTCTGCCTATCATTAATACTGAAATACAGTATTTATCGGTACAAGTCCGTAGACATTCCGCTGTACCACTGGAGTGGAAGGAAGAAGAGTAATCATTTAGCTAAGATTAAGATAGTAAATATTATAGAAAGAACTATGTGAAACGTTGTAAATAAAATAAACAAACAATTTGTTATGTATAATCAACAAAAACTTGTGTGAATATTCAAATATATTTGTTTATTTTCTTATAGGATAATACCGACAGTAACTTAATTAGTCATGGCACAATTCATGATCTATTATTTGATGAGAAGGAAAAATTGATTGGTTAGTTTGTTTGGCTACATGAGATGAGGATATGTGGTTAGCTAAAACAACAATAACAACCTCTTGATTTATGTGGATGACATCATCTGCCAGACAAGCACTTAGGACAATCGTTTGATTGTAAGATCAATGATTGCAATGAATGGACATTCCTAGGTATTTGAGTTATCAAATTGTTTTTCAACATTCTGATTGTCATTTGATCAATGGTACCCAAATTTGCTCATCGTAAGATTAATAGAAACAAAATGGTGGTGTGACTCTCATATTCCAAGTTTTGAAACATAATTTTTATAGAGGGATATCTACAAGATGTAGAAATAGCTGCTTGAAGACAATGCAATTAATATAGCTGGTGTTACTAGGTGCAATACCTGTAATATGATCAGTCTGTGAGACTGAGGATAATCGTTAAATGTTTAAAAACTCATCCGAAAGGTTGTGACCATTACCTTCCAAGCTATCAAACGATTTTATAGTGCAAAATGTTTGTCTGCATATCCACATAAAATGCTCACATTACCTAGCTGAGAAGTAGTGGAAATTCTGTGGAACAGACAATGTGATACTCTAGACTCATTCAGTTCACATATGTGTATCCGTGTGAGTAACTTCTACAAATGCACTAAAAGATTGTGTTCTTCTTTCTCAGCAACAAGTAGAAATCAGCTGAAAATTAATCTAAACAGAATATTCATTGCTTATCTAAGTTCTGCCTGTAGTTGTTTTGCTGTGATGTTAACTGTAGCAAGAAAATTACTCACAAGTGAAAATACATTATTGCTACTATTGGTGATGGTCATCCTGGTCAGAAAACATATTTTGTATAACCATTATTGACCAATATTTGTCTTAATATATATATTAGTTTGTTATAACCAAAAATAAGCCGAAACAAAACAAATTAAAAAAGAACAAACGCTGCACCAAATGAAAGGATCACAGGGTACAAGCTATAATATGAAATATAAAATGTACCCCAAGTTTTGGAGGTGACTGAAAAGTGGAACCCACATTGCAGTGGGAATACACCGTCTATCAGTCTTAATTTCCATTCGTCTGTCTCACATAAAGATAAATAAAGAAAAGGAATAGCAATAGAAATCAAAATTAAAGTAATACACACAGAAATAGAAATTAGGAGAGCGAGATGTGGGTGATCAAACCCAAAACGTTCCACAGATATATCACCCTTCACTGCCTGCAGACAGTTCTGGGAAGGTGACTGCTCTCCAAAGTAAAGACGAATAAAAAAAATTAATGAAAAATGAGAAAAAAAAGATTCTATCATTTGAAGGGTTTCTTATTTTAATTTTTCAATTATTTTTTTTCTTATTTACTTTGGTTTGAATTTCTCGCAAAGCTACATGAGGGTTATCTGCACTAGCCCTACCTAATTTAGCAGTGTAAGATTAGAGGGAAGGTAGCTAGTCATCATCACCCACCGCCAACTCTTGGGCTACTCTTTCAAAAACTAACGAATATTGGGTTTGTTTGTTTATTTTGAATTTTGCACAAAGCTACTCGAGAGCTATCTGTGCTAGCCGTCCCTAATTTAGCAGTGTAAGACTAGAGGGAAGGCAGCTAGTCATCACCACCCACCGCCAACTCTTAAGCTATTCTTTTACCAACGTAAAGTGGGATTGACCGTTACATTATAACGCCACCACGGCTGAAAGGGCGAGCATGTTTGACGCGACGAGAATGCGAACCCGCGACCCTCAGATTACGAGTCGCACGCCTTAACAAGCTTGGTAATGCCGGGCCACACGAATATTGGGATTGACTGTAACATTATAACGCCCCCACGGCTGAAAAGGCGAGCATGTTTGGTGTGACAGGGACTCAAACACGCGACCCTCGGATTACGAGTCGAGTGTCTTAACCACCTGGCCATTCCGGGCCTCTTTACTTTGGGGAACAGTCGCCTTATCACAACTGTCTGCAGGCAGTGAAGGGTAATAGAGCTGTGGGACATTCTGGGCTTGTGCTCCCACATCTCGCTCTCCTAATTTCTATTTCTATTCCTTTGATTATTTGATTATTCTTCATGTGAGACTGGCCAATGGAGGCTTAAAGCTAATAGACCGTGTATTTCCACTGCAATGTGGGTCTCACTTCTTCGGTCGCCTCCAAAACCTTGGGTACATTTTACATCCCACATTATAGCGTGTATCCTAGAATCCTTTCAATTAGTGCATTTTTATTTTTTAATTTATTTTTGTTTCGGCTTGTTTTTGGTTATAAGAAATATAATTAGTCAGATATTTGGATTTGCTATTTTTAAGCGGTCCTTTCTTTTGATTTTGTTTACTTAACACTTCTACGAAAAGTGGGGCCTAATAGGTCCCACTTTTCGTAGGAGTGTTAATTTTATCAGTATTAATTTTCTCTAAAATATACATATACAATAGTGATAGCACGAATATCAGTCTTGGCTAGAAAAAATAGATAAAAGTATTCGTTCTATTGAATTCTACCAGTGATTACTTATTTTTTAATGCATAGAGAACAAGATGAGTTTATCAGCTCATAGATTGCAGCACATTAAGAGTACCGCACCTGTTACCATACACCTACCAACAAAAGGCTATGTTGATTGCCATGGTAATGGCATACGAACTAGAGTCAGTCTGTCAGATGCTGCTAGTATATATATATACTATGTATATGTATATATATATATATATATATATATAATATGCCCCTCCCAGTGACAAAAAAGGTTAAAGTTAAGCTATCAATTTAAATTATTTCATTGACTTTAAACAAGTTAATTGCGTTGCACTCTTTGTTTCACTCAAAGTCAAAGCTCTAGGATACTTCTACTACCCAGTGAAACGTAATTGTTCAGCATTTCAGTCATGCTAAGAATTGCTTAATGATGGTATACGGTAAATCTACACATCCTTACATCACGTCACATTTTGTCATAGGAATAACAGTGTGATTAATTCCTAATAATTTGCTAATGAATATCCTGCTTGTGAAATAAAATGTTGCATCATCATTATTCCTGTCAGTTGTTACGTCATTTCAAAAGTGAATATTGAGATTTGCCTGCGTGTGCAGCTTTTCAAAGGAGCACGGAAAGCGGCCACCATAAACTGGAAATAGACGAAAGCTATGTGATATTTTTTTGTAACTTACCGATGAGTTTGTTTTGTTTTTGAATTTCGCACAAAGCTACTCGAGGGCTACCTGCGCTAGCCTCCCTAATTTAGCAGTGTAAGACTAGAGGGAAGGCAGCTAGTCATCACCACCCACCGCCAACTCTTGGGCTACTCTTTTACCAACGAATAGTGGGATTGATCGTCACATTATAACGCCCCCACGGCTGAAAGGGCAAGCATGTTTGGCACGATGGGGATGCGAACCCGTGACCCTCAGATTACGAGTCGCACGCCTTAACACGTTTGGCCATGCCGGGCCGGTATGTGATAATATGTAGCATTGATTTACATTCACATGACAGTATGTTTATGAATATAAATATATATGTGGGGTTGCTCACATATATGACACAAAAAAACCAACAAGACAGAAAGAACCTAACTATCAAGACACATATAAATCAATATGGCTGAATCTGATCTGGATGTTAATGTGAAGTGTGAATAATGACCAGTTAGGCATTATTTTAAGATACAGTACACCTGACATTTTCAGCACTATTTGCAACAGAATGGTTTTCATTTATTACACTGAAATATTTGGCTGGTAATAAATGATCGTTTAAGAGGTAATGGGTAAGATTTCGCAGTATTATGTAGCAGGTTAAACCATCTGTGAAATAGCGAACTCTACAATCAGTAGCTTGTATTTGTACTAAATAAAAACTTTATGCATCCAGTGTTTTATTTCTTTATCACTGAATATTTCCTATGGTGAAAAATTTAAGTTCCTTTCTAAGCACACTACTACTTTTCATAGCATTGATTCAGTACAAGTTAAAGTTCAAATTCAGATTGTACAGTGGCTAGCATGTTTTGATTATCTCTATAAAAGCCAGTGTTTGCAGTTCAGCTCCATTTTTCTCATACTTGAATGAGCACTGTTTGGCTAACAACAGACAGAATGGAAGAGAATGTGACTGCATTCCTTATTAGATGTTGTTATGGCAAAATCAGCTGTCCAACACAGCTGAGTCGTGCTCTAGTGTGTGACCAAAAGATGCTTGAGGACTAACTTCGATATGTAAGAGATACATTATCTATACGAGATACAACCTGGGTACGCTTACGCCTGTGGAAATGTAATTTGACTAATGTCGTGATAACACCCAAACCTACATTCCTAATTGAAATGTTGACTACACATTTTAACCCTGATGTTTTAACGTACGATTAACTCTTTGACTCCTTTAACACATTTATTTTACTTGCTATAGAGTTCGTGTCGCTGCGTAAAAGAAACATACTGATGATGATAACAGAAGGAACCTGGAGAACCAAAAACCCATTATATCTTTTGACTTGACTGCAGCAATGTGAAACCCGTAATGGAAGATTTTCTGCTGTGGGACTCTAGCTTGCCCCTTCAAATGTTCTTGCCTCAGTGTTTGGGAAATAATAGACCCTCAACAGTCAGAACTTCAGCGTCAGAGCAGGATTGACTAGAGAGACATTATTCTTCCCTTTTTTCTAACTTGGGATCAAGGTCCACCTGCAGCACAGCCCTTAGAACCAATACACACTGATTATGCCCTTTGTCTAGACTTTTGTAATCTTCTCTGAAATCCGACATATATTGTTTTGCACAATAAGTAATTATTCTGATTTTTATGGTAAAATAATTTTTTA
The DNA here is from genome assembly GCF_004210375.1 of Tachypleus tridentatus. Lineage (NCBI taxonomy): Eukaryota > Metazoa > Arthropoda > Merostomata > Xiphosura > Limulidae > Tachypleus > Tachypleus tridentatus. The sequence continues at coordinate 135,348,743 of NC_134832.1, read as the reverse complement.
TTTGTTTGTATTAAATGTTAATGTGTGTATTTATTTATTTTTTTATTTTTGTATCTTCACTTTTGATGAAACCTCAGAATATGTATATATTTAATTGAATATGTTTTTTTTCTTTGTTAAGTGTTTGTGTATCAGTCTCTTTTAATTTCATTTTTCCCTTTTTAGTTCCCTGGTGGGTCAAAGGTAAGTTTACGAATATTCATCTCTTAAAATCCAGTGCTTATTAACTGGCCCGGCATGGCCAAGCGTGTTAAGGCGTGCGACTCGTAATCTAAGGATCGCGGGTTCGCATCCCTGTCGCGCCAAACATGCTCGCCCTCCCAGCCGTGGGGGCGTTATAATGTGACGGTCAATCCCACTATTCGTTGGTAAAAGAGTAACCCAAGAGTTGGTGGTGGGTGGTGATGACTAGCTGCCTTTCCTCTAGTCTCCCACTGCTAAATTAAGGACGGCTAGCACAGATAGCCCTCGAGTAGCTTTGTGCGAAATTCAAAAACAAAGCTTATTAACTTTTGGTTGGCAGAGTGCAAACAAATCATGATATAATTTTGCGCCATAAAACATAAAAAGTAACTTTGTTTTTAGTGTACCACTAGTGCACAATAAAAATTCTCGTGACTACTTACGTTTTCATGTTTGTATTTTGCAAAGGACAATTTCTATATATTTTTTAATGTGGTGTTGAAGGGTTTGATTATGTTTAATGTTAAATGGTTCATTTTGCATGCCTTTAATTTTCTTGTACCTTGTTTTCATGTAAAGAGTTAATTTGTTTTGTTGCCGTTTGGCACACATAATTTTTACTATTCTAATTTCTAAAATAAGTTATTTTTTATCTTCGATTTTAATGTATGTAATTTTTATTTAATTTTAACAGAGATGTCACTACACTGCATTTAATTTCTGTTTTTATTAATTTGATATGACAATGAGTTTTGTAAAACTCTTTTTTTATTTTACATGTATGTGTTACCATGTAAGTGTTTTAGGGCAAAAGTTGGTTGTTCTGAGTTCTTGACCAATATGAAAGATGTTTGAATGACGTATTAAGTTGGCTTGGATGACCTGAATAGCTCTCTCTAGTAAAGGAACCATAAAACATATTTGTTTTGAGTTTAGCTGCTTTTACGACTATTAAATCAATATTACTTCACCACATTGAAGTGTGTTTAGTCTCTTTTCTCGTTTTCACCTTCGCAACGAACATGTTTACCCTTTCAGCCATGAGGGCGTTATAATGTGACATCAATCCCACTATTCGTTAGTAAAAGAGTAGCCCAAGAGTTAGCGGTGATGATTAGCTGCCTTTCCTCTAGTCTTACACTGCTAAATTAGGGACGACGAGCGCAGATAGTACCTCGTGTAGCTTTGCGCAAACTTCAAAACAAACAAACTTTTCTTGTTCTTAATTCAGACGAGGTCAAATAATTCAAGTTTATTCGGAACTTCCTGTTATTTTGTAGAACTTATCTGATTACTTGAGATAAATTGATGCACCTAAGAATGTTTTATTTTCTGAAGAAATTAGTTCGTGATGGAGCAAATTAGGTAAGTCAACTACATAACAAAAAACTTGGCAACTAAATTTTAAAGTGATACCAAGTTTTACTAAAACGAATCGAGTTGTACTTACGCTGCCGAAAATTAAAGTCTTACATATTATTTAAAAAGAAGGTTAATGTGCAGGAGAGAAAATGAAATTTTTTTTTAGTGTGGAGGAAAATAAACTGCGGCAATAGCTCTGCTTATAGATTAGAATTGGTACTAGGTTTCAGAAGTTTATATATAATAGGGTTTGTGTATATTCGATAGTCTTTTTAACGTTTAAACACTTGTTAAAATAATATGTATGTACACACACGCAGATATATATATATTGTATATATCTTTAGATTTTTTTTTTTCTCCATGATAATTTATTCCACCTAATGGCGGGTATGAGGACTTACTACATTGGTCGAAACGCATACCGTCAACCAATAATATTACGAATTTTATCGCGCAGCTGCAATGTTAGGTGAATGTTGGACGCCATATTGGAATTATACGGAACAAGAACTGAGAAACAAATGTGGAATTTTTAAAGAATAATAATCTTGAAAAGTACAATTTTCAAGCAAGCAGGCATATATGAACATGGAGGTAGTCAGGGCTTTTAATAATGAGGTATGTAACAGTTTAGTCATTGCAAACATCTAAAATGCCATAATTTTCTGTGACGGCGTGAGAAGTAACGAATTACTACCACTTTTATCACAATTGTAATGGTACTAATATATCTAGTTATAGCACCTAAGCCTAACGCTAACAAAAACACAAAAGATTTTGAATCTGCAATGAAGAAATTAAGAGGAAGGTGTAAAAAAAGAAAATTATCTGTAGTTAACTTGATTTTCATGAAACAGTTGTACTCATAGTGCTAACTCTCTTTAATAGTAAATTATTGCTATTTACAAAATGTTAGTTTAGAGAAAAATACCACAGTAATGTTATTACTAAAGTTTAACTTTATTATTGTATATTGTAACTAACGTGAAGAGCTTTACTTACGAGAAGGCTGTTGCATGATGATATATATACAAGTAAATTATTCGAGGAAGAGAAATGTTTGAATTTTTACGTCATTGCTTCATATATTTCATTAATACGACAATAGATAAGGTGGAAAAGTTCATAAGTTATGTAAATTCTTTAAAACTAAATACAGGCTAATGTAATAATGATAATATTGTAATTTATGTACACTAAATTTTTCTGTTCCATGTAAATTTGAATTTATGTTTATTTTTAGTTATAACTGTAAGAATTATAATAAGGACAAACACCAATTTAATTATAATAAATTATATTCAGGGTATAACATACCAGTGGATTACTGGGTTGAGCACATAAATAATGAATGTTGAAAGCAAATACCAGCATTCATATAGGATATTGAATACATATATATATATATATATATATATATATATATACAGTGGTACCTTGGTTCTCGAACTTAATCCGTTCCAGAAGGCTCTTTGAAAACTGAATCAATTTTTCCAATAAGAAATACTGTAAATTAAATTAATCCATTACAGACCTCAAACAATTATGCATTATGAAGCATTTTAAGTAAAAATATTGCTTATTTATACCTATATAATAATACTTACATGCATAAAGTCAACCACAAAAACTATAAACATAATAAAAAAACAATAAATGAAAATTTAACTGCACTTTACCTGTGCTGAGGAGAGCTGATGGCGTAAGTGAAAGGTGATGAGGAACATGGAGAGTAGGAGGGTTATTATTGTTTGGAAGGGGAATCACCTTCCATAGAAACGTCAGGTAACTCTCCTTCTGGAGTTCTTTCTCTTTTCTGTCTCTTTGCACTGCTACATCCTTCTTGAGACTCACTGGACCTATTTCTCACTAAAAACTTGTCTAATGAGGTTTGTTTCTGCCTGCATTTTAAAATGTTTTTGAAGAAAGACATGGCATTGTCATTGAAGAGGTTTATGCTGCAGTTTGCTACAGCTTTGTCATGGTGAAATTTTTCCACAAAACTTTAACTCTCCCCATTTTCCACATGTTTCCTTGATTAGTGAACCAGGAACATCCTCCCTTCCCTTCTCCTCATCTGAAGACACTTCCTAAATTGCCTTCTGTTGCTGCTCCTTCTGAAGGTCTTGGAGTTCTTCCATGATGAGCTCAATGTTGTGGTCTTCCACCAACTCCTCCACATCATCACTACTCACATTCAAGTCCATACACTTGTGTAGTGAGACAATATCCTCGACAACAGGCTCAGCCTCAAAGACTTCAATGCCTGTATCTGTTACTGAGTCTGGCCACAATTTCTTCCAGGCTGAGTTCATGGTCCTCAAAGACACTTCCCTCCAGGCTTTGTCTATGATCCTCAAGCAATGGAGGATATTAAAGTGATTTTTCCAGGACTCTCTGAGGGTTAACTCTGTGTCAGAGGTCACTTCAAAGAACCTTTGAAACAGTGCTTTGGTGTAGAGTTTCTTAAAGTTCTGCTGGTCCATGGGCTGAATGAGAGGAGTCATGTTAAGGAGCAAGAGCTTCACTGTAATGAAACTGTACTCCTCCACCAACCCCTCCCCCAAGCCTGGTAGGTGAGCAGATGCATTGTCCATCACAAGAAGGGCCTTGAGTGGCAACTGTTTTCCATGAGGTAATTCTTTACACTTGAGGCAAACACTTCATGGACTCACTCCATAAAAAATTGCCTGGTTACCCATGCTTTACTGTTAGCCCTCCACATGACATTTAGTTTACTTTTTAGGACATTATTTTTCTTAAAACCCTCAGGTTCTCAGAATGGTACACAAGCAAAGGCTTAAGTTTCACGTCTCCACTTGCATTACTACATAACAATAGATTTAGCCTGTCCTTCATTGGCTTGTGTCCTAGCAGCGACTTCTCCTCCTTGGTGATGTAGGTCCTCTTTGGCATTTTATTCCAAAAGATGCCTGTCTTATTGCAGTTGAAGACTTGATGGGGAATAAAAACCTCGGCTTCTACATAGCCCTTAAATTCCCCAGCAAATTTATTAGCAACATCTTTGATAGAACTGGCACCCTTCCCATGTCTCACCACACTATGTATGCCACTTCCTAAATTTTTCAAACCACCCCATACTAGACTTAAAGGCATCACTTGTATCAGCACTCGTTCCAGGGGTGTTTTTCAGGAGGTCAGCATGCAACTGATTTGCTTTCTCACAAATGATGGTCTCAGAAATGCTGTCACCAGCTAACTGTTTTTGTTTACCCAAATCAACAATAGTCTTTCTATCTCTTCCATTGTTTGTGATCTTTGTTTCATAAGCACTGTCACTCCTTTTTCAACATCAGCTCCTTTGATGACCTCTTTATTTTTCAGTATGGTGCAGACTGTAGACTTTGCCATACCAAACTGTGTCACAAAGTCAGACACGCGAACACCATTCTCATACTTTGCTATGAGATCTTTTTTCACCTCTATCGTGGATCTAACAACTTTTCTTTTTGCTTTGCTGCTTTTATTATCCTTCTTTGACCCCATGGTGGCTTATTTAATCAGAATATTTAGAAAAACAACAAAAAACAAAAAGAAAAACAAGAACATTCACATCAGATTTTAGCGGGGGTGTGGACTGAACGACAGGTGCGAGTAAAATGTTTTGGGCAAGCTTGGCATGGGCCGAAAATGGTCGAAGGGTCGTTCGGGTCATCAGTCGAGTTATTTTGGGGGTTCGGGCCACAACAACTTGGTTTGAGAACCAAGTTTATGTTCGACATCCGAGACATTTTTTTCTCAAACAATATGTTCAAAAATCGGATTGTTCAAGAAGGGAGTCATTCAAGAACCGAGGTACCATTGTATATACATTTCAGTATGTATTTACAAATTTTACTAAAGAAATAATGCAATTTTTCTGGTAGCTTTAACATTCACTGCTTTAAGTGACGTGTATTTTAAAGTAAGGTTATATTGTGTGTAGAAACTAATAAATGTTTAGTCGAGTAACTTGCATTATATGAATTTATAGTAAGAAATCACACTGATGATCAAAAAATGGATAAATCACACACTCAAAAAAAGGAGTCATGTATCTTGAACATTTTTAATCAGTAGGTAGCTGTTCCATCTTCATTGGTAGGCTGGGAATCAGTAGAAGGTATACAGTGTAAAGCTTGAAGTAATCTTTAGTGATGGTATTGGTATCTGTATACTAGCTCACCACGAGAAAGCAGTGGTAGTTATGTTGGGTTTTATTGTGAATGTTGTGGGTTTAAATGATTTCTGGTGTAAGAAGAAGGAATTGGTTGAAAAGGGATGTGAGAAATACAAAAATTAGCAAAAGGGGTCAGAGTTATATAACTGATTTGATCAGGAACATTTCTGAAGTAATAAGGAGATAAGTTAACTATCATAATGGATCATGGTACAAAGGCCATGTCATCATGTTTTTTAATTACATTCAAATTTTTATTGAACAACTATTTTATGAACTTATACCATTAAGTTTAATATCAAAATGTAGATTGTTATTCAGCTTTTTATATTATACATTTTTAATTTTTAATTAAAAGTACCTTTTTAAAAACACACATAAACATTGATTTTGTGAGCCATGTGGTATATTAAATGCAGCACTGGTTCCATTAGAAGTTTCTGATTTTAAAACACAAAGTCAGTAGTTTTGTACAAATTATGAACTCAACCATATTCAAAAGCTAGATTATAAAATAAACACCTTTTCTGTATGATGAAGTATCATTAGTGTACTGAATCAAATACAGTAACCCCTGCTGACCTCTTTCCATTTTTGGAAACAGACCTTATATGCACCTAATTCTACATTTGACATTTGAATAACCAAGCTCAGAATGTTCCATAAGTGGTTTTTCTAGCTTGCTAAGCCTTAAGAAATTTTGCATATGGAAGATGTGAAACAAATTTTTTTTAGGTTTTATACACATATCTGAATAACCAAATAAACAATAAATTACTATATTGATACCTTAGAATTCCACTATAATTTATCAAGCTTAGTTACTAAGCTGTATTTTTGTCTTAATAAACATGAAATTTCTAGCAGACTCAAGACATTTTCAAATCTTGGTTCAAAATAAGGAAATGGCCTCCTAACAAATTAATATGGCTGAAAAAAATCACTAAGGGGGCATTTTATCTTTCAGTTAGTTATTTGTGTCATATATTGAAGTAAGTATATGTATGGGACTCTTTCCAAAAATCGGAATAGGTAAGCAAGACAAAGGTGTTTTATTCAGCATATAAGCAACATATCAGCAGTATGAGAAGATATGAGGTTCTTATTTTATATTTTAGTTTGTCAATATTAGTAATTTGAATTCATAATTCATATGAAATTATACACTTTATATTTTGGCATCACAAACATATAATTTGAACCAGTGCTGCATTCAGCATACCGTATGACACACAATGTCAGTGCTTAGTTTTTTCTTTTAATATGTACCTTTAAACTAAAAAATTGAAAAATCTACAATACCAAAATTTGAATTATGGTCAACAGTTTGATATCAAACTTACGGACACAAGTTTACAAAATAATAGTTTGATAAAATTTTAGATGCAAGCCAACAAATGTGATGACATGGTCTTTAACCATTGACCTGTAGTGATAAGGTTAGTATCATAAACTGCACCACTGTGAATAAAATATTTAAAAATTTGCTTAAAATATAGCCTATCAACTTTTGCCTGATTAGATCATTTGTTATTCATTCACAATCAACTTAAACGAGGATATTTTAGGACTAATTTCTGAATATATCTGGCACAGTAAAGACAATAAGTGTAGTATTGTGATGCAAGTTATTTACATTATTTTTCCTGTGTTTTTATTAATTATTTGTTGTTTTCTTATTTAAAATGAATAAAACTTGTAAATTTGTTTGCAATTTTTGTTGTGATTATCAAACCTTGTAATTACTAATACTTATGTGAAATAGTGATTTATACATTAATTTTGTAATGGATTTTTGTATAATTTATGTATTATTCTTTACCTAAGCCATGAATTTTTAGTTAAAATGATAAATCATCATATGGCTAAAGCATGTTCAACTTCAGTGTGTTTGTATTATGTAACTGGCACAAGCTTCCCATAGTGATGATGTATATATATATATTAATGTTGTAAAATATTATGTAAATTAGCTGATTGAATGAAATGTAATCTAATGGTCTGACAACTTAATAAAATCCCTGTCTTGAGCTTAAACAATTTAATTCACATAATGTTGTTAATATGCATTTTTACTTATTGTTGATTGATATTGATATGAATCTGAAGTGGTGTGATTTAATTTTGAAATATTGTGTGTTTTAGTAATTAAGTTGTTTTCTTCTTCTGGCTCTTTTTTAAAATTATTTTATTTGTTGAAATTGATAACATTGATACTTGTATTGGTCCTTAATGTTTTTATCAGGTCTTGGCAAGGCACTTATTCCTGAACAGTTTTGTTTTCAAGTAATAAGATTTGTATTTTAGTTTTTTGAAAGTTCTATCTTGGATTTCTTTGGTTATTAATGTTTTATGAATTGTTTTTTATTCAACCCTGGTTGTATAACAAGTTTTTTTTATCTATTACATTTATTACAACACCTTTGATAGAGAATAAAATTTTTCAGAACACATGTTTTAAATATTAGTTAAGTATGGGTATATGGGTAAACAAAATTTAGAATATGCCTTGACAGATTCCAGGAGCCAGGTAGTCATGGTGACTGAAAATATTTGTTATGACCCCTAGTATTTTCTTCCATTTTATTCATACTTAGTGTTGTGGTAAATAGAATACAAATCTAGAATGGTTTTAGATTATTAGAAGTCTGGAAGTATTTTCTCATTCTTTGAGTCCTAAATCAAACTTTGTTTACAGGATTTTAATGAAAGATTCAGAACTTGTTTTTTTCAGGGATGAATTTCTTTGGTTGTACAACGTGTTATTAATTTCTTGTCATTATTTTTCTCTCAATTCAACCATTCAGTGCACCTGCTTGGACTCTAATGGGACCAAAGGCAGTTAGTTTGGGCAGTAATATCAAGCCTTTGTTGATATTTTGATTGTTAGTGTGCACTTGGTGCTGTGAAAGTAAACAAGTGTACACTTGTGGCTTGATTTTCTGCATTGGGCCAAGGAAAGCCAAAAATTACAGATACGAAAAACAATGGATAGTTGAAACACTAGTGTATCTCATTGGTGATTCCATTGTTTATTCTAAATAATATATTTCATTATATTTAAGTTCCTGGTTTTAAATTATAATCTTATTACTGTCATTTAAATACATTATCCATAAAAATGTATAAAAGTTATAATCATAAGAGCCAACTGTCAGTTGGTCTTGTTTGCTTTCTCTGAAATTTGTAAGTTAATTCAAGTTCCATCTTTTCTCCTATAATATGCTCTCTTTTTGATTGCCTGTTCCCATTTGACTTGGATTTAATTGCTAATAATGGTATAAGTGGCTCCTAAATTTCTTCACTTTTTCTGCTATAGACTCAGAAGTGCATTCACACCCTATGAACATCTGTGAAAAATAAGTAAAATGTTAGTGCAAATATATGCTTTGGAATTATTATGAAACAAAATCTTAGTTAAAACAGTCAAGATACCAATTATTTGTAGGGAAGAGGACACTGTAATTGGGCAACCAACACCCTAACACAACCAGAACATACATCTGCAGTTGAAGGACAGCAACTGAAGTTGAGTGAAATCTTTAAGAAACTGTAATGTGTATTTTGTATACTATTTTTTTAATCACTGATCGAATAAGGTTAACCAAGCTACAAATATTTTGTATTCCTTTCTTAACAAGCTAGGCATGAACTGACTTGCAAATTTAACACATGAAAATTCTGTATATCATGCAACACCTGAACTTTTTTGCAAACAAATTAATTTTTGAGTGGGAATTTCTTCAGAACATGTAAAGTATTGCCTAGAAATGTAATAGCACAATTATTTTTGGAAAATTTGGGGAAAAGGAAAAAACTGAGCATTATTGAGGCACTAGTGTAATTTGGGTTTTCTGGTTCAAACAGTGGTGAAGTTAGGCACACTTGGCTCCTAAATCTGAAAATATTTATCAAGGCCTGACTTAGAGGTTGAACATACTTTGAAGTGTTTATTGAAACCTGAAATCCAGTGGTTTGAAAAATTCTTTGTTGGGTGGAATTGTAGTAATAAACTGAAGAAATGTTAAAAATAATGAAATGATTTTTTGTGGGAAAACCAGATACACAGCATTTTTAACTTTAATTTGTGTAAAAATATGAGAGTGTATCTTAACACTCACTAGTACACCTTTGGCAAGTTGCATTATGAAACATCTAGGGGTCTATCTGAACCCCATCACAAAGTTACTCTTATTGTAAGCTACAGATTGAAATTCCAAAAACCATTTGCATTAACAACTTTTATTAGAGTCAGCATTCAGTGTGAACAACTTGAAAAAAATACTTTGATTTCAGAGGAAATATGTTGAAAAATAAAAAAATACAAAATTATATTGTTCTTCAGTATGCAAACAATTTCTTGTACAAACATTTTATTAAAAAATGTTATGGTTTTATTATATTGTTATATTTATATTATTGTCTACCAATGGTGAAGTTACTACAATACTGTAAAATTGAACTCGGAGAAAACAGTGTACAACTGTGTGTGGGTCTGGTGAGACTCAAGGTGATCCGCAATTATAAGGACGCTATGTATTCAAAATCTAGTAGACAGGTTATATACAACAGTTATCAAACATATAAATAGGACATTATAAGCAGACATTGTAGAGAAACCTTGTGAAAGAATGAAATGTAAAATCATGCTTAGCACAATATAAACAAACTGTACTACTGTGATGAATTACCCTATATAACAACCAGTATAGTGAAATAAATGTTTATATATTTCCTTCATATGCTTTAAGGTGTACTACTACTAAATCTGTAGTTTTATGAATTAGGAACTCAAATTACTGATAGTGACAAGCTAAAATATGAAATAAGAACCTCATATTTTCATTTTGCTGAGATATTACATATATGCCACAGGTCAGTGATAATACAGGATCTGCAGGGATCCTACATAAATATTAGATTATTATTAAATACTCCATTTACCTGTTTTGAAAAGAGTAGTGTCATTGATCCACGGATTTTACTTAATATTTATTAATCCATAATGTTCTTAAAAATAATATATATATATAAATGAGAAATTTATGGGGTCAAGTATGCTGATGAGCAACTAGTCAAGTCCAAGTTGACTTATAATATTAAAAAGTTAAAAATAGTGTATTTGTTGAATATTACTTGATTTTGATTACACATTTCAGAAGTTTTTAATTCTGGCCAAAAATAAAGTATATGAAAAAAAATGTTTGTTGTTAAGTGCAAAGCTGCATTTCTGCCCCACCCACCATGGGAATAGAAACCTGAGGTTTTATAGTTATGAATTTTTCTGCTGAGCTACTGGAAGGCCTTATCACTTGTAACTGAATTAGGAAATAGTTGAATTATACTCATGGGACTGTAAATTATTAAGAATTTGTACTTTCTTCAGTGGTGTATGATATCTTAGAAATGTTTTGAATGTTTTTTTTTCACAGTTTATTTTTTGCTTAAATAAGTTTATTAAAGTATGTTGTGCAGCTTTTGCTGAATTTGTTATAAAATATAATAAAATTATATAATTTTAGGGGAGTTAAGTTTCTTTAGAATAAGAAAATTGTGTTTTTTGAAATGAGAGTTCCAAAATATACCTCCTATCACACTTGATCTTTATTCGGATGAAAGGTTCTCTTGTTTGCCTGCCTAAACATTTGCATGAATTTTACCTTGCTTGCTCCAATCTTTAAACTTCATTATATTGCCTGTAACAATTTTAATCTTATGACTTTCTCCATCTATGTCCATCTTCTGTACTTGATCCATATATATAAGGTCCCAATTTTTATTCTTATTTTTATCTCAGTGGCAAAAATTACAAAGAAGACTGGTCTTGAATGTCTCTTCAATGTTATTACTAGGTTTGCAACTTTTTTTTGAATTAGTTTTGATCATTTTTGTGGGGCTTCAGTTTACTTTCTTTATTTTATGGTTAAAAAATTTGGAGAATTTTTTTTTGTATGAGTACTCAAGCTCATGTCCAGACATGGAGTTGCCTTGTGCCCTTCTACTATTGTTACCCTTGTGTGGGAGAGCCGGCTTTCCACAGAGGAAGTGTAGTTCCTTATGTGGAGAGAGGTAGAGTCTTCGACATGGTTTGATGCTTTTTTTCCTATTGGTTCTGAATCTAAGCTTGGGCAAGATAAAGAGCAGACTAGTAAGAATCTAGACTGTATTTTCCCAGCACCTTCCTCTGCCCAAACACCTACTCATGAACCTCAGATGGACATTCTTCCTCTTGTACACATTTTACAACTGGTATGCCATGTTTGTATGTTTTGAGTATTTTTGCTGTAGCTTAATGAAATTTTGCCTCCTTTATTTGGAGAAACTAGTACCTTGTCCTCCTGTCTTTGCCAGATGTTGCTGTACATGCAAGGAGATTTGCAGGTCAATTCAGAGAAGGTATTACTATGTCTTGCTTTTCCTTCACTGGGACTTAGTTGGACTTATGGAGGTTAAACCCTGTGCTTCCTATTTGTGGCTATAGGCAAGAAGTCATGGTTCATCTTAATCTCAGTTTTCCATAATTTGATTGCCAACAATTTTGCATTTTTAACTTCTTTACAACTATTATCTGAGGGTTGTAACAGATTTACTGTTATATGTTTATTTTAATATCTATGTTTATTTCATTTTAATGCATGTGGCATATGTTGTTAAGTGTGTATTATACACGTCTTGCCTGTTGTATAAATTTGTGGAAGATTCTCAAGCATAAGAATCAAATATATTAAATATGTATGTAAAACTAGTGATTGATAGTATTGTTGTTGAGCAAACTTTCTTCTGAAATTTTTAATAAATTGTCAAGCTAAGAGACAGTTTTAGAATACTGTTTAGTAGCTACAGTCAATATAATTTAACCCTTGGAAGCTAGAATTGTGGTTAACATTTATTAATAATAAAACTACAGATAGTTAACCAGGAATGTTTATAGATTTTCAACATTACAAACTACAGTTAACTAACTTCAGGCATTAGTATTTCTATGAAAATGTATGAAAATGTTAGAGATCTTCCTTGTTAAAAAATGAACTTACAAACCATGTGAGGCCAACCAAGAATAGAGATAGCTAACTTTCCTGTCTAGAAAAGTGTAACAGTATCAACTCGGAATTAATTTGTTCATCATTGATAAACTATTCAGTTTCAGACCAGATAGAAGATTGAGTATTGTTTGTGAATTTGTAAACTTTTGGTATATAAATAGTTATTTTTAATCAGTATTTGTAATAACCCTTATAAATTGTATTGTTTGCATATTAAAATATATTTGTGTTAAGAAACAAAATTTTATCAATCTTGTTGGTGAATATAAGAAATTTGACACATTATGACATTCCTTTACCTTTTAAATTAAAATAACTAGGTATTTGAAATTGTAATATGTAATGTATGTAACAGGATAATCATAGATCCTCTTGTCAAGTTTCAGAGAATCAAAGTGATTTCCACTTTGGTTAGGTTATTGTCATTTGCTCTCTCCTTCCTTATTAACTGCAACATCCTTTTCTCAGATTTTGGTTTTTCTCTTTCCTTTCCCTGATATATGAATAAACATTTTGAAGATCAGTTATGTGCAGGAATTAGTCTACTGCACCCTCCATGTACTGCTGAGATTCAAATACTTCCATATTATGATTCAGCAAACTCAGTCCCCCCATTTCCCACTAGCTTCTTACAGAAGTGGTTGAAGACCTCATCAAGGGAACACAGTTAACAAGTGCTATGTTCTTGGAATTTCTCTAATGCAAATGTAGATATTATTTTATAGCTATGAACAGATAAATGTAGCTAAAAGATATACTTGTTAGCTAAAAAAAAATTAGGGTAGACTTGCAAAGTTATTGCATGTATTTTTATTTCTATCATTTTAATTTTTTCTCACTTTCAGTTGTCCTCATTATATGAGAGTAAGCCACCAGTCTCAAAGGCAAAGATGACACAGGTGACCAAAGCTGCAATCAAAGGAATAAAGTTTTATAAACACATAGTTCAAAGTGTTGAGAAGTTCATCCAGAAGGTTAGTGAAGTTCTGTATATGCTTATTAATGTAATTTTAATATATTGCTTGTTGCTATTAAGAAATTAATACTAACTTCTGATTAGAATAAACAACCAACTAAAAGCAACAATAAAAATTTGACCCATCCTTTAATTACCATAAAAGAAACAAAATATAAATTACATTTTTTGTGGAATGACTTGCATCAATAGTAAGTCACTACGTGAATGTGTAGCTTGTTATGTAACACAGGCTACTTGAACATTTTTCATGAGAAATTTCATTAATTTTGTTCTTTATTTCATCTTATCTAACCTTATCTATGTTTGTAATTTTGTACATTTTAATTATTTTATAACAATAAAGAATGCACTTGCCTAAAACAAGAAATATAAGACTTACTCATTGTTCTTGAGTGATTTTGTCGAATTTCAATGAAAATTAACCATATTTTTCGTTACACTAATGGTACTACTGCTTAAAAGCTTTAAATTATATAATGCATCTTAGTACATTGAATAGTAACTTGTAAAAGTAGGTAATGACAATGTCTTATAACTGTCATAATTTTTCTGGGTTTTTAACTATGCAATAGCTGTTGAAAATTCAGCTAAGTTTTTATGTTTTCTATGGGAATAAAGTCTGAGAAGTAGGCAAAATAGATGTTTCCCTGTAGAGGAGATAATGTAAAGTAATATGTCCTTTGATGTATTAACCCTTTCACAATGAGTTTGGTATAATGTAGATGAGTTTGTCTGCACATTTGCACACATTAATTATTTGTACTGTAACTTTTAATACAGCATGCATATCTTCAAAAATTTGGTAATTTTTTCGTAAAGATTACAAGTATGTTTTATATAAAAAATCATATTTTTAATGAAATATTTTTACTAGATTTGTTTGTGAAAATAGAATTTGTTTCATTATTAGTCTAAGTGCAAAGTGATCTCATGTTATGATTAAAAAAACTGTTCTTCATCCCAAAAATTTTAAATACTATTTGTGTAATTTATAAGACTTCCTAAATACATTTCAAACATTTGTTTTTAGTAATACTGTTTATTTTGTGTTATTTTCTGTGTTCTAACTATGTGGGTCTGTTACTTGATTGTGGACTAGATGTAAACATTGGTTTTATACTATTTATGTTTTCTTTAAACTTTGTTTTGCTTTACCTTAATTTTCTTTTATGAATTTTACTAAATTAACTTTAATTTTAACTTTTTACTGGATGTTTGGCACAGATAGCATCGCTGCTTTGTGTCATAAAACACCAAATCAACCAACCAACCTGTCACTTGATCAACCTCGTAGCCATCATAAAAAATTAGGAAATAAATATAAATTATTCTTTTTTTGTGCTACAGTGACTAAATATTATAACACAACTATAAATGTTTAGTCTAAGTAGCTTAAATCTCATAACATTATAATTTATTAATTTTTATTATATTGACCTTTTAGTCATGCCTAGCTAACATATAACTTGCATTGATGCAGTGCGCATGCACTTAAGTCACATAACCAGTAATATAAAACTAACGTTTAGTCTTCCTTGTCTTTGCTGTGTTTCAGCGGACTAGTATTTTGTAATATACAGTCACATTGCAATTATTATACATTATATACACGTGTTCAGATTACTTCTATTTAGAAGTAAATTATTAAACTTATTTTTCTTAAAATATAGAATAATAAGTCAAGAAGTAAAACAAACAATTGTCTCTTCTCACTGTGACCTTTGTTTTCCGTTGTTGCTGAATGTAGGTTGCTATTGTTGCTAAGCGTTTTAAATTTTGCATGTGGAGGATATCATACAAAATTATTTTGGGTTTTATATGTACAGTTGAATAACAAAAAATCCAATAACTACAATAATATAATAGATTTTCACTATAATTTATTTAGTTTAGTAACTAATTTGTATTTAGATTTTAAAAATATGAAACTTCAAACACACTAAAGACACAACCTACCTCCTTGAAAACTTGGATCGAAAGAACATGACAGTTTTTTCAAAGATTAAAATGGCTCAAAAAAACCACTCTGGGGCTTTCTGAGCTGTTGATTGACTATTCACATGTCATATACTGTAGGTAATTGTATATAAGGAATCATTTCCAATAATGAAAAAGTTGAATGGGGCCACAATGTTTGATTCAGTACATAAGCCACAACTTAGCAAAATAAAAAGACATGACATTCCTATTTTATATTCTAGCTTGTTAATATTAGTAATTTGAGTTTCTAATTTGTACAAAATTAAAGACTTAATGTTTTAACATCACAGATATTTAATTTTAAGCAGTACTGCATTCAACATGCCATGAGACTCACTGAAATCCATATTTAAATGTGTTATCTTAATATTTATTTTTAATTTAAGAAATTAACTCACATATAATATTGAAGTTTGAATAATAATTTACAATTTGATTCCAAACATATTGACATAAATTCTTAAAATAGTAGTTCAATAAAAGTTTAAATGCAAGTCAACAAATATGATGACATGGCCTTTGAACCCTGACCCATTACAAAAGGGTTAAAACTGGCATTTGTTTGGCTATATGAATAATATAGTATTAAATGTCTTGGAGAATAACTGGTAATTTTGTGAGAGGTTATGTACATGACAAGAGGTTCTGATTTTGTAACTAAATAAGATTGAAGGTTATTATAAATCTTATGCTTTGCCTGAGTAAAAATTATATTGTAGTAAGTAATGTATGTTATATTCTGTACTTCTTGGAGGGATGGATTTCCCAATTAAGAACTTAAAACTTGTATAATATTAATACTTGATGCCAAGTTTTTGTGCACTATGATTATAAAGTAGTTAAATTAAATTTTGAATGTAGCTATGTAAAACCTCATGGTATGTTGGAAAATGGTACTATGTTGGAAGAGTTAATAGGAATTTTAGTGTTAGATTTATTTATGTACAGTTCTGGAGTGAGTAAGTTGGTAATGCCCACAGTGGCACAGCAGCATGTCTGCAAACTTACAAAGCTGTAACTCAGTATCTGTAATAAGCAGAGCACAAATAGACTGTTATATAGATAAGCTTCATTATGGCATAGTTAGGTTAGAGATAAGTGGGGTGGAATTTATAAACCTGTAAAAGTAGGTGCCAGAATTTGGTTATGTTTGAGAATTGTGTTACTTGATTGCTACTTTCAGGAAACATATATGTCGTGGAATTTAGGTTGGGTGAGGTTAATGCAAGGACAGTTGTGGAAAATATGGTGCTGTTTGAGGGAGTAACTAACTGATAAGAAGCCAGAATCATGGAAATAAGACAGAAAATGGATAGGGTAAAGACTCCTTATAGGAAGGGTGACAATGAGATTGCTCAGCTTTTACGGTTAGTTGCACGGTAGTAATAAATGAACAGGGGCTAATTAAGCAAGTTTGGTTAGTATTCAGGTGCTACTGTTTTCTGGATTTGAACCTTTGCTTGGGTATTGGATAGTGTTCAGAATTTTTTACTTGTAAATCCACTTCACTGGTTAATGTTACTTCTTGGGTAGGAAATGACAGCTGTATGCAGTGTTTCAGTAATGGGGAGGTTGCAGCTAGATGTAATGATTAGTTTTCTGTTAGAGAAGTTGGAAACTTTAATATTAACTCTTTCAATTTTGAGTCAGTCCTTGGAACTGACTTCATAACCATTTTGTGCTTGTTACAGTTTTCATTCTGTTACTTTTAAATTAGCAAGTGTAGGTTCATGAAATTTGACAGATAATTGGTAAACGTTAAAAGGCTTTCATAATCAAAATATGAGATTTTTCTTTATTATTAAGTCTTAAGGTTGTTTAACATTTTTCTCATGCCTTTTTTATTTTTGCATATTGCCTATTTGACGTGCAAAGTAATTTTCAAATTTCACACGTGAAATCCTTGTTATGACAACATATTTTTATGAAATGTTTTTCAAGAAAAACTGAATATCTGGTTATTTTCAATGATGAATCTCAGTATGGGCTCAGTTGATTTGAAATATTTCATAATGACCATATAAAATTAGGAAATCACCATGCCTTTTTCATTCTAGAATGGGTACAGATTGTAAAACAAAAACATAAATGTTTAGACTTAGTAGCTTAAATCTCATAATAGTATACATTTATGTATATTTATTAATTTTATTGTATTGACCTTTTAGCTGTGTCTGACTAATAGTACCAAAGTTACAGTGATGTGGCTCATGTGCACTTGTTACTGTACCCAGTAATGTAAAGCTCACCTGTAGTTCTTACAAAGTGATCCATCTTGGCTTTGGTTTAGTGGATTAATATTTGGTAAAATACAGTCACATTTAAATTATTATAATTTGTATATCTATATAGATTATTACTATTTACAAACAGGTTCTTAAACTTATTTTCTTAAGATATAGAACAGTAAATAAAGAAATAAATCACACAGTTATATCCTTTGTTCTAGTTGCTGCTTGTCTTATCATACTTAGCCAAGTTTTGCATGTGGAGGATATGAAATGAAAATTATTTTAGGTTTTATATACATATATGAATAATATCAAAAATCATAAATTATTTCATTCATACACCATTATAATTTATCAAATTTAAAAACTAATCTGTATTTCAATCTAAAAAAAATATCACATCACAATGACACTAAACTTACAAGCTTGAAAGTTTGTCTTGAAAGAAAAAGTGGATTCTGTTATACCTGAAAATGGCTGAGAAAATTGCTAAGGTCATTCTGAGTTTCCTGTTGATTACTTATGTCATAAATAGATGTAGATTTATATAAGGGACAATATCCAAAAATGGAGAGAGGTGAACAAGAGGTGTTTCAATCACTAAATATAGTGATAGCTCAGCAAATAGAAAAGGTGAAGGGTCTTTATTTTATATTCTATCTTGTCAGTATTGGTAATTTGAGTTTCTAATTTATAGAAAAGTATAGATTTTGTAAATTTGGCATCAGAAACATTTAATTTGAACCAGTGCTGTATTCAGCATACCATGTGACACAAAAATAGATGCTCAAGTGTATTTGTTTAATATTTACTTTTAAATTAAGAAATTATATAACGTATAATATAAAAAAAATTGAATTATAATGTACAGTTTGATACCAAACTGGAGGAGATAAATTTATAAAATAGTAGTTCAATAAAATTTTGAATATAAGTCAACAAATGGAACAGGATGGCCTTTTGATCTGGAACTCATTTGGAAAGGGTGAAGGGGAGTTTACATAGTGGTGTCTCTAAGTACACTGGTTAGTTGCAGTGGAAAGCAAAACAAAATGACCAGAAATTGCTAGCCAGCTGCTAAGGAGGAAGCACTATAGTGTGTATGTTGACAGTTTGTTTAATAGTCCCAATTAGTCAAGAATTCTGTTTCTGTAGTGCTAGCAAGTGATGTTAGAAATTGTAAGTTTGAAAAGTTGCTTAAATTGCAGAAAGAGCCCTTTAAGGGATGAATAGGAATATATTATGGGCCTTTCTGGTGTGCTCTCTTATCTCTCAAAATGGGCTTAGTTTGTGACCAACCATTTGACCTTTTTATACTCATTTAATGTCTTTCTAGGTTTAATACTTCTAACTTTCAATATAGTGTGTATATCTTCTCAAATTTGGCAGTCTTTTAGTTAATGTTATAAGTCTTTCACATACAAAAATCATATTTTTTAGTAAAGTATTTTTAATAAAATACTTTTTCAAGGATGTACTGAGTTTTGATAGTCTTTATGCAAAGTAATTTTCATCTTGAAATTAAAAATACTTTTCCTCGTCTCAAAATTTTCAGACTTCCTTTGTATAATACCCAAAACCTCCTAAATGCATTTTAAACATATTTTTTCAGTAAAACTTTATTATCTGTTATTTTTCTTTTCTATCTCAAAATCCAATCTATCAGTCTGACTGACCTCATAGTCACCAAATCCAATCTGTCTGTCTGACTGACCTCATAGTCACCAAATCCAATCTGTCAGTTTGACTGACCTCATAGTCACCAAATCCAATCTGTCTGTCTGACTGACCTCATAGTCACCAAATTCAATCTGTCAGTTTGACTGACCTCATAGTCACTAAATCCAATCTGTCAGTCTGACTGACCTCATAGCCACCAAAAAAAAAAAAATCAGAATAAATCTAAATTACCCTTTTTTCCCCTTCTAGAATGACATCAGATTGTAAGTGAAACTACATTTGTTTATCACAAGTAGTTCTAAGTTCCTAATAGTGTACATATAATTAAATATTGTTTTATTGCTTTTTGAACAATGTCTAACTTCTGTCTGTGCCATTATAAGTTGTAAATCATGCCAGCACATGCAGCTTATGTTACTCTATAGAATTACATTACCAGTGATCCACTACAAGCTGCTCAAAGCTCACGTGTATGCCTTGTGAAACATTTTTCTTATATTATTATTGTTATTTGTTTTACTTAATCTAATTCTAACTAATTTAAAGAGATCCCTGCTTTTTACATTTTAGCTCTATTTATAATTATATATAAATAAAGAATAAATATAAAAAACAATAAATAAAATACTTAACCAAAATTTTTCCTTGCTCTCAATTGTTGAAGAAAGTTAACCCTAAATCAAATGGACTGATAACATGCAAAAGGTAGACAAATTTCCTTACCTCTCAAAATTATTTTGGCTCTCTAACTGTGCAATAAGAGTTTGTACAAATTCATCCAAGCTAGTCATTAACTTTCTCACAAGAATGATGTTGGTACTTGAGTGAAATTGACATTTAACTATTCAGAACATAACATTATACAATACATTATTTGATAGATGAAAACCTTGTCTTTTCCTTGGTTATAGATAATATATAATTAAACATAAGAAAACTATTAACAAATTATGAAAGAGAGAACATGACAGGTAGGTGTGGCAGGAGGGTTCTGATTTGATATTTTATATATCTGTAACCAAACACAGTTGAATATTATAATTAGTGGTTTGTTTGAGCAATAAAGATTTTGTAAATAGTAATTTACATTTAATTTCATACTTTTTGAAGGGGTGGTGAATGAAGTAGGGAAGATGACACGCTGAAGGAAAATTCAGGATTTTTTTTATATTGCTTTGTGAAATTAAAGTTAAAACATATATACTATTAAAATATGGATTCTTAGCTAAGATTTTATGCTATTCTAATTGGTATAATGTAAACAAAAATAGTTTGATTTAATTTTGAATGTAAGACACTAAAATATTTTGTCATACACAGTAAAGCTTACCTGTGGTGATAGGGTAAAGCTAGATCCAGGAATGGATTGTTTAACGTGATTTAAGACCTAAATGAAACTTGTCAGGAATATTTTTGAAATAAATTAATGTAAAGATGTCATGATTACTTAGTAAATAAAGAATGACCTTTTCCACTTTAAAAACGTATACTGTTGGCAAGTAGGCATGAATAAATAAGTTATATCAATAGAAGGAGCTTTTGAAGAGAGTTTGGCAAATATATTAATATTTTAGAAAATGTGTATGATGGATCAGTTCTTATCTTGAGTTATAGACTGTAGGTATCTGTAGTTGGAGTTTCTAATTGGTGGGCCTTTTGAAACTTGTATAAGAGAAAAAAGAAAATCTGAAATGGATATTACAGAGTAGAGAGGCAAGATGTGACTCAGAGGAGTGAAGATGGAAAATATATTTAGACTTTTCCTTTTCAAAATGAATCAAAATTTGAATTATAAATCATGTTTCAATGCCAAGTTTAATGACATAACTTGATAATATAGAGTTGTTTAATTAAATTTTGAATTCAACTAAAAAATGATATGTAGATGAGGTTAAATATGCAAAATGGAAAAAAAACATAATTTGGGATGGAGACAGGTAAAATTTACCAAAGCGATAGGTAAAGGAATGAAGAAAAAATTCCAAATGAAACCAGCTGGAGAGAAATGTTAAATGTGCATGCAGGTGGATTTTCTGGGAAGATGATCACTCGCCAGCTTGGTGAACACTTCTGAAAAGTTTATACTACCAGAAAAAGACTGCATCCGACTTGTATAAACTTTCACAAGGTACTGTAACTTTGAAGTGTAGAAGTAGCTCATAATATATCTCAAAGTATATAAATTCTTATACCCTTGTAGTCTTCCAGACTGCTGGATTTGTGAGAGTATGTACCTCTTCCATACAAAGCAATGGAAGATTATCCTCCTCTTTTTTTATTCTAAATCTAACTCAACCTTATGGGTTATGGACTGATATGCCATTGAATATGCACTTCAAATTTTTAGCTCTGAGATTCTGATGAATGTATACTTAGTTGATAGTAGCCATGTAGGTGGCAGATGCTGCTGATGGATTAATGGCTATAGCTGAATCTTAGGGTACCTGGCATGTTAGTCTAGTTCATTTGCTGTATGAGTTGTTGCTCATATTGAAAACAGAAATACTAAAAATTGTAAAACTGTATTGGCATTATTCCTTTCTTTTATTTTATAGCTATATATATCATTATAAACCAGTTTGCTTTATGCTGTTGTGGTGATTACTATAGTTAATGACCTAAAATCTGATATGCAAGTGTGATATGCAGTACTATCCAGGTTATATGTCTCTCAATTATAACAGACTTTGTTTTTCCAAAACCTTAAGGTGGTACAGTTGGTAACCTACAGACTTCTGGAATGAAGTTTCATGGATTTGGAGCAGTCAGAAAATTAATTTATATAAAAATTAATAAGTGAAATTTGTAAAGAAAAAAAAAAAAAGACATTCATTACATTATACTGGCGTATTATATGACTACTTGACCCGTTGTGAATTTCGGTTAATATGACCATTGAAACTTTCATTATCACCAAAACTAAGTTACCCATTTTATATTAAAATTGTTCTTTTTGTATGTTACTAGCAGTTGAATAGAACAACAATTACTGTAAAAAATGCTTTGCCTTAGTAGTGCTAAAACATTAAAGATATATTGCCTCCGATTTACATGCATTTTATAAATAAATATACAGATATTAATTACTTTTGTATGTTGGAATGGAATTAATTTCTTGGTTTTCAATGTTATATACATTTGTTATACACTTCATAGTTAATGTAGAAGTGTAGAAAATGTTTGGTAACAAATTTGCAAACAGTTCACTTATGTTAACTTTTCTTATCTAAATGAAAAAAAAAATTGTAGGTATTAAGTCATGTAACATAATATTTGCTTATAATGTGAACATGATACCTTACAAAGTCCAGAGATGTCTTGAGAGGTAGGCTGTAGCTTTGAATTTTGATTTTTTATAGGATAAATCTTTCTAAATGATTTTCCATATGTGGATATCCTAGTTTTCTTGTTTGAGCACTTTATAAAACTAATATTCCTTAATATTTTAAGTCTATAATTCCCATCCTATTTTATTGCAACTTTCGATAGAGGAAGTTGGGCTTTTTAAATCCAGTTGGGAGTGTTTTGTCATTATGGAATCGTAGTAACTACAGTTTCTTCTTTCAAAACTTTTTATCAAGTCACTTACATTGGTTTTTTCTTTTCTTTTTTGATCTTAAGATTAGATTTGTAGAGTCCTCTCAGTTGAGTAATTCTTGGTATGTCATAATATTGCAGTTTGTCATACTATTGATTACATCATTACCTGTTCTGTAAGATAAGTAAAAATATATTTAACAAAAGTTTAATTTAGTTTCAAAACATTTTTTTGATGTTTTAAAAGAGTTTAAAGATGTATTTTCCCACTTTTTATTATATTAATATATTTCTACAACATCTGATCATAGTTAGCTACCTATATAGATGAGAACTAATAATGAGTTTTAACAATAAAATAATTGATCAGTTGCACACCTTTTCTGTAATATCTCATAATGTTTAGCCAGCTCAGGAGATTTAGACATGTCCATACTAAACTGACAAACATGAATTATAAATTAATCTGATTTAATTTTACAGTAGTTGTATTAGAATGTTTGATTTTCTTTTATTGATTTTCTAGTGTCGACCTGAATACAAAGTTCCTGGGTTATATGTCATTGACTCAATAGTACGACAATCCAGGCATCAGTTTGGTGACAAAGATGTTTTTGCTCCACGATTTTCAAAAAATATAACTACCACATTTCAAAATCTTTTCAAGTGTCCTGATGAAGATAGGGTGAGAATTATTTTATATTTTGGTAACCTCTTTTTCAGAATATAACCAGATTTTAATTATCAATTTGTGCAAGAAAGTTATAAAAATTCATAAATTTTCTTAACCAAAAATATCATAGCTAAATCAGAAGATACTGTTGGTCTTAAGAAAACAGTAGAAATGTTAGTTTTGAATAGCAATTAGAGTTCTGTTGTATAAGTAATGGATAATTAATTAAGTCACAATTTGATAAAGTCCTGAAATTTTGAATTCAAGTTTCTGCAGTTACTAAAACTTTTATTAAAGAATGTATTTATATTTACATAATGAAAAAATTATTGGAATTATTCCATAAAATTATGGCAAATTAATAATGGGTGTCTGAAATGACAATAAAATTATGCATTTTAAGAATTGTTGGTGATTAGTCTGTGTGCTTTGCATTTTTTACTGTTTTTAGTCTAAGGTGGTGAGAGTTCTCAATTTGTGGCAGAAGAATAGTGTGTTTCAAAGTGAAATCATTCAGCCACTTTTGGACTTAGCAGATCCAAATAACACAAGTAAGTACCATTATATTCACCTTGTTTTCAGTTGCCTGTGACTATAGTGTGTTAATACAGTATAGAGAACTCCCTTAACTTGAAGGCTGTTTAGACTGAAAACTCTACATTGTTCAGTTACATAATTGTGTAGGTAGTCTTGCCTTCAATTTCAATTTGTAATGCTGTCCTAGGTAGCATATTTCTAAAAAAACTTTATATGACTTTTTGTTTGTCCATTTTAGGTCCTATATTAAGTTCTCATCTAAGGAAACTGACAAATGATATTCATTAATCACACCTGTATTTTTTGTCAACTATTAAACTAATGAATTTTGAAGACTGGTCAGGGGACCTCCTTTTAGTAGTTCAGATACATTGATAACTTCAGTGTTTTATTTGTAGGACCAGATATAATCTAGTAGTTAGCAGTTTCAGATTTTGAATTGAAAGGTTCATGGGTTAGAGACCACTGTTTCAAAAATTTTAACATTCTAAGAGGCCAGAAATTTACAGTCAGATCCTACTGCAAGGCCACACAGAAACAACCCAGGGGTTATTAGCAGGTGCAGTTGGCTACACAGTTTATCCTTGGGTTTGGTTTGTCAAAATTGGATCAGTACTACATGTATAGATTTTTGTGTAGCTTTGAATGAAAATTCAGTAACAAGGATATCTTTTATTTATTTGCATTATATTTCCAAGACAAGTGAGTAACTTTATCCAATACTTATATCTCCTAGTAACATTTAACATCCAGAAAATCATTGAGGATCCTTTCTTTATATTAAGGACTTTAGTGATGTAAAATATAAAGGAATTTCAGATTTAGATGACTGACCCAACCATTATTAAATTCTGCTATAACATAATCCAAAAAAGGAACTTCAAAGACAGTTGGTATTAGTTGCTTTTTTTTTACATAAACCCTCTTGCTATGGATAAGTTAGTATGTGTATATGACAACCTTTTGGAGAGTTAACATTTGAAATTTAATTAAACTACTTTATACAAATAGACTTTTATAAACAACTTTCTTGTGTTATCCTGCCCTCTATTGGTGCAAATGCCTTAAGACTCACACTCTCTCTCACACGTGTTAACATATTTGCATAGAAAAATATGCAAACAAATATGCAACAACTCTCCAGCACTATGTGTGACATTACCTTTGTCGTAACTAGTGCCGTTTTTAATCTTTCAGTTGTTAACCATTTCTCTGTTGGCAGTCTTACTGTACATATGTGTTTTCACTCGCAGTTAAATTAATATTTCCAAAATTTTTACTTTCTTAATTTTTCTGCTTCAGTTGCATTGTTTATATAACATTTTGCTCTTTTCAGTGGAGAGTGAAGAATTATTTTTGTTTCTCATCTTTCCTTTTCACAATTCAGTTTTTATGCACTTGCATTTTAGGTGATTATGACTACAACTGCTGTTACTGCTACAGTGGATTTACCGAATTTACCCACCTAATTAAAACCACGATTACTGGCCCATGAAGTGATGTCTCTGGTCTATTGGGAGTTGACCAATTTCATACAACATTCAAAACAAACTGATGATTGTTCTGTTAAACTTCCACAGAGTTTGAGTGATTGAGAAGAAGAGATTTAGACAGCCTTATTTCCCCCCACCTGAATATGCCTCTTGGTCCCATGGGAACTTACCCAGAATTTAAACTTCCTTGATTGTTCAAAGAGTGATACAGTAATAAAATTATGTATTAAAAGAAGTAGATCATTTTGAGACTTATGCTGTTTAGGATAAACAATTGTTTCTTTTTACAGTCTGCATTTGTTTTAGAAAGAAATAAGGGGATAATTTACATTTATTTCCCACTTTTTAAGGTGGATACAAGGTTAGTCAAATTGACCAAGTCCATAGAGTTAGGGTAGAGAAAGATATAAAAATGTTTTACTTAAGTTTGATTTTTATTTTGGAAGTTTTAGAGATTATGCAAATGAAATGTGAACATTTTCAGATGGAGAAAAATATTTAATCTTAACAAGAAACACAAATCATATTAAAAGTTATTTAATGGAAACTAATAGCTATTTTGTGGTTACAAGGTTGGTCATGTAGACCAACTGTATGGAAGGAGTTAATTGTCATCTAGTTAGGTAAGCCAGTTTTGGTCAGGACAAAAGAATATTAATCTCATGATATTTCTTGACTAGTTTTGGTCCGAGATGTAACAGAAGATGATGAATGTTAAAGGGTTGTGTTCCATAGTTTTTTCCATAAAATTTCGAATTGCAACCAACATACGAATAATTAAGTATCCACAAGTGTATAAATGCTTTTGTTCACAAAATGTGCAAGTTAGCACAGAATGAATTAACTTAGAGAGTTTCCATATAAAATGCTTATAAAGTTGTTTAGATTGTTAATAAGGTAGGTATGAGGATAGGAAGAAAGAAAATAGCTCAGCTGATAGATAAAAAAAAAAAGGTAAAATTGAGTGCTTTTAATTATACTTAGAATGTGGTAATTTAGTTGCTGTTTGTAATGTTTCATGTTTAAAATGTACATTAGTATCTTATCAATAAATGTAACTTCTGTTAAACAGACTTTGTTTAATCAGTTATTTATCTATGGCCATTTGTTTTAGTTATCAGTGTGTTTATTCTTTACATTTATTATCAGTTTATGTTAAATATTATTTGGTAACAATAATTGCTTAAAATGTGTCTGTCTAATATGCTAACAACTTCATATATATGCGAGAGATATTCTTGGTAAAAAACAAAATTATTATTTTTTTAATTTAAAACTTTTGTAGATAGTAACCAATCTCCAGTAGCCAATGAAGGAATTGAAAGAAGTACAGCCAAACTTGTTGAAAGTCCAAGCTGGAAAGGTTGGTCACAGTCTAGTCAAGGGAATCAGAACTTTACAGAATCTAGGACCATCATGCATGTTGATGAGGTTTGTAATTTTTTTTTTTCATCATGAAATATAAGGCGATTCTCTTAATCAAATATGCGGGTCACAAAAGTGTTTTAATCATAATACGTGGATGATTCTCATTGCATGCTGTTTAATATTTTAAAGTGCATCTTGCAGGATTAAAACAACAAATGACTGAGAACCCAGTATTATACAGTGGAGTGCCATTAAGCCGCGGACCAGTAAACCGTGAAATCACTTAAGCCGCTGTAGCAAGTCTTGTCCCAAAATTTTTTAAGTATTAAATCTACTACCTGGCTTTTTAAAGTTTCTCATACTCTCCTTGTCTTTATAACTTCAAGGGGATATTTAAAAAGGATTTGCTTTAATTTGGGAAATAAATAAAATATATTCAATAGAAATCGACCGTTAATCTACCTTATCTGCTCTCTATGTCAGCTTTATGGAGGCCGCCATTGTTACCGAATCACACCTCTACATACATTAAAGTTAATCCGCGGTAAATCCGTAAAAAAAGTTATCAATAATTAAAGTATTATTTTTAATTCGATAATCTGATATTTTTTTGGAATTGTATAAATATTGGCCACAAACCCAATAGAAATCACTTCAGTTTCTGAATTAATAGTGAGCATATCATATTGACATGGCGGCCTGCATGTAACACGGGAAGACGAAATTTTACAGGGAAAAGCAAACCATCGCAATGCATTGGTCGTTTGTGTTAAGATGGCACTTGTCAATTGTATCTGAATAGTCTATACATTAATAATATAATGATCATGCAATGGCCCGGATGAGGCTCCTTGGGGGAGCTGTTGGCGACTTTGGCTTTTCAGTCACAAAGGTTTGAGCCGCGGTTAAGCAGGTTGACTCCCCCAAATACCGCGGCTTAACAGCGCCCCACTGTATAGTGTTTATATTGTATTATAATTTACCATGCAATGTCTAAAGTGGTTATTGAAGTATATGTAACACAAATTTCAGACATTAACAAGCTATTATTTATATAAATATAACAGTAGTGTTTGTTGTAAGTTCATGTGAGAACTTTGTTGTTGGTTGTCTTTGTTTGATAAGCCTTTCTTTGATAAGAAATTTCACAAGTGGAGAATGTGAAACAAAATGTTTTTTTTTTTATTTTAGATCTTATATATAGATCTGAATAACCAAAAAATAATAAATTATTGTAGTGATATCATAGTAATCCATTATAATTTATCAAGTTTAGTAACAGAGCTGTGTGTGGGTTAAAAAAATTAAATTTCAAACAGGTTAAAGACTCATCTTACCAGCAAGAAGGTTGGTCTTGAAAGAAAGAAACAAGGCCATTATATCTGAAAATAGTTGGGAAAACCATTTGTGGGACATTCTGAGCTTTCATTTGGTCATTCACATGCCATACGAAGAATTAAGTGTATGTAAGGAACTGTTTCCAAAAATCGAAGGAGATGAAGAGGGGCCACTTTGTTTGTTTCATTACATTGGTGATATCTCATCATATAAAAAAATAGGAGGTTTTGATTTTATATTCTAGCTTTTAACTATTGGTGAATTCAGTTTCTAATTTGTACAAAACCATAGAATTTGTATTTTGACTTCACAAAGGTCTAGTTTGAACCAGTGGCTGCATTTAACATACCACAGGAAAAAAATAAGTGTTTAGGTGTGTTCTTTAAATTCTTATTTTTAAAATAAGAAATTAAATTATGTATAATATAAAAATTTGAATTATAATCTGCAGTTTGATGCCAAACTTATGGAAATAAATTCATAAAGTAGTAGTTGAATAAAATTTTGAATGCCAGTTAACAAATGCAATGATATGGCCTTTGACTCATGACCTGTCGTAATAGGATTAACCCACATAAATCTTAGTTTAAAAACCAAATAAATTACAATGGTTTTATTTATAACAGTATAGCAATTTGATAATTTTTTAGATTTTTTAAATTTTAATTTGAAATCTACAAAAATTAATTTGTCGCAACAAATGAGGCTTAAGAAGTATGATGCACAAGTACAGCTCAATTTTGTGATATCATAAGTTCTAAAAGTCTGTGTTTTAAGAAAAATAAAGTTTAACCATTTGTGAGTAAATAGTAATAACATATGTACATGCTTGTTAGTCCTTACACATTTTGTACACCTGTATCATTAAATTACGACAAGCCCGGGTAGATAACTAACATCCAAGTTCCTACCAAATTTATTGTACCAACCTAGACTTTATTCAGAACCATATCTTAAGCACCTTATTACACTTTTATTACTTTATGTAATTCTCACTACAGCCACTTTACAGTAAATAAATTGAAATTTTCTTTCACTGTGTTTTCAGAACTGATAAGGTATTTGGAAATTATTGGCTTATTGCATTGCAAATAATTGTTTACCTGTAATGGTGTCTCATAAACAGTCTAGTAGGAGGTTTCAACTTAGAGTGGTGAAAGTAAAATAAGATAGGAAATAGATGTGAAAAGGTTAGAAGTATGAACTTTAAGAAGTACCTTGGAATATTGTGATCAGTGATAAAAAAAAGATTGAATAGTACTACAAATGTGTCATGGTGGTACAGATTTGGTCATATAGATAAAATGTGTATAGAGACAAGGTAGAGAAAAATTTAAAATATTAATGAGAGAGAACAATACATACAAAGTTTGTAGAAATTATCCAAATTAAATTTGATAATTTTCAGATGAAGAAAAGTATTTTTAATCGAAAATCACTTAGTATTCAGATCAGTCAGCACTCTGATTCCAGATATTTACAAACCAATTTTTTAGGAAGAATGCTTGAATAAAAAATTGCTTTTTTATGTTTTAGAAATAATTATGAAGTCATTCATTCAGCTTGTTTGTGCTCATTGTAATATGATAAACATACAAATAGTATTCAGTTAATAAGTATTTGAGTCATTTTACCATTGCCTACTGTACTTGCTAAACTCAGCTAAGTTTATCTGAGGTTTTCTAACTGAAGAACATTTTTATAGCTTTCAAACAAGTACAACTGAGCATTTAAAATATTTTAAAAAATAAAATAATATATAAAGAAACTATATTAAAAGTTCCATGTCTGTGGTTTGCTTTTAAGTCTTCAGATAATTCTGTGGAATGCATTCGGGCAATGTATTACAAGATCTCCAGCTAGCATCTTTCCCACAGAACCACTATGTACTCTATTATGAAATGGGAAGTGTACTTTTCTAGAGGTATATTTAATTAACAAATGATGTGACAGTGAAAAAAGGCAACCAAAGTGTATATAAAAATTAATCAGAAAAAGATATGTGAGATGTATTAAAATCAAGTAATGGGTAATATATTCTCAAAGGGTGATAATTTCCCATCAAATTTAAAGCTGTTCTTTTAGGATTGACAAAAAAATCTTTAAGAACAATTAGAAGGTCTGTTGTTTACAGTGAGATCCTCTCAGTGCTGTGCAAAAATGAAAATTTGAAAGAAAGAATCATTTTTCTCTGAATTACACAAAGTAAATGTGATAAAGTCATAAAATATCAACTTAAGAAGTTTGGGAGTGGATAGTTTATGATTTGTTAACATGTAAAATTGTCTTAAATATTTGTGATATAAAAATATTTATTTAGTAAAGCTGATGGCAAAATGTATGTAAAGCTAGAGGAAAACCTGACTTATAAACAAAGTTTAAATTCAGTGTGTAAATAATAGAATAACTTCAATAAAAAAGTTGTGTTTTACATGCTTGTTTACTTGTGAGTCGATCTATTATCACAACATGATCTTTAGGGTTAAACAGACTTAGGCCTGACTGATCTTGCTAAGGTCTCAAAGCAGTTTTTTTCCTCTGTATGGTTATACTTGTTTAAAGTGAAGAAGACCAGCTTTTTTTACAAAGTTTTGTTGAATAAAAAGAACATAAAATGAGTTATTCCATTCTTTATTGGAGTTTAGTTGGTATTTGTTTACTTTTTTTCTGTGATAGCTGGACTGGCATGTAACATTTTTTGGCATGTATAAAAGAATATTTTTAATTAATTATTTATTTACTTTGTTATAAATTTTGAATTGATAACATTTTGGGTATTTTACATCAAATAATAAAAGTAAACATTATCTTTTTTATTTTAATTTGTGTGTGTGTTTTTATAGCAAAGCCACATCTGGCTATCTGCTGAGTCCACTGAGGGGAATTGAACCCTGATTTTAGCATATAAATCCATAGACTTACTGCTGTACTAGTGGGAGACATTTTAATTAGTAGTAGTATGAAGTTCCATAATATGAACTGTTTTGGTAGGATGAAAAACAAGATACCACAGTGTTAGAGGATGAAGCAGAAAATAGTATTAGCCAGCAGGCTTCCAATATGGATCTTCTGAGTCATCTCCAACAACTGGCCACCACATTAGCTGGGGCTAAGCCTGATATCATGCAACAAGAAGAAAACATAGTCAAGTTTAACAAGGTAATTTTAGTGGGAAAATGTTTTAAAATTTTATGGAAACATTGTTCTTGTAGGAAGTATAAAAAGTTCCTAAAAGAATTTAAAAAGATTCATTTAATGATTTTGTATTGCAGGGGTGATAGTTGTAAGAAACTCTATAAAATATGTTGTTTAGATTGTTCTCGAAAATATTTGTAACATTACAAATGAAAAGTTTCTTTGGCTTGCATATAGCTGTATATAAAGTTCTTCACAATAGATACATCCTGACAAAACGCTTTTTTTTTATTTGTAACAATATAAGATTTCCACTTTATGGACACACAATTGTAAAATGAATGTATTAATTTAAAAATATATTTTATTTAATCGTTTTACCCCTCAATAGAAATTGTTAGACTTTGATTATGGTGATGAGGAAGAAGAAGATGAAAAACAAGATGAAACTAGCCAGTCATCTGAACCAAATGCTCTTGCATTAAGGTGAGCTGTGTTTTGAAATATTTTGAGAAGTTCATTCAAATGGTAATTAACATTATGGAGCAATACTTGATAGTATCTGATTTAATACAGAAGGTATATTTCAGTGTTAACAAGTGGGTTTTAATTCACAAAATGTATATTTATAAGGGAAAAACACATAGAGAGAAATTCTGTAAAAGAATGAAACTTCATAGAAATATGCCACTCTTATGCATTAAGGAAGTTAAATGTGTTTTAATGAAAATGGAGAAAGGATGTGTGTCAAAGAAGTATACTGATGCCAGAAATATCAGTACTGAAATAAAATACTTATAAGACAGAAAATTGAGATGACTTCAAGGTCACAAGAAATTTGAATGACATTCTCTTAGGTCTAGTAATTATACTATTTACGCTAAACAAACAAAATAAATACAGCCACTGACAAACGTGTGTGTGTGTATATATAGTATTAATGATAAAATGTGTACAGTTGAGAAAAGCGTTGCAGAACCAATATTAATATTGCTGAAGTAAAATATGGTTATAATCTTTTAACAAACATTCAATATGTTAAACACATTTAATAAATGAATGACAGAGTGAAAAATTAAATTTTGGCTTGATCATAAATAAAGCTGGATAAAAAAAAATAGCCAGTGTATAAAATAGTAAAGTAATTATAATTATGTACTAGGTTTCTATTTTGAAGTGCAATGAAAGACTTCACCTTAACCCTTTCTTGTGAGGCTTATGTAAATTGCAAAAAACACATCATAAATTTCTCTAGTAAGATTTTGTTGAAGGTCATAAGTATCTTAAGAACTAACGTAAAGTATGATATTTATTTTTTAAATGTTTAAACCCTTCAATTACACATTTCAAACATGAATAATATGTAATTAACTAAAGTATACAATTTAACCATCTATAACACATTTGGATTGATAAAGCAGTTAACAGTACTATGGTTAGTTACCTATACTCCATGATGATACCTATTTCAAAATAAACCATTGTTAAATTATAGTGTAAAATGACATCTTTCTAATGACTGTATACATGAGTATGTAACCTATGTATATAGGCTATAAAGCTGTGATACCCGTCTTTGAAATGCACATGTCAGTAGGATAAGTATTGTCTCATAGTCATGCGTGCCATTTTTCTGCTGAAACGAGGATTTCCGCGGTTTTCAAACGGCCAACAATCACCCACGAGATTCGTGTAAATTCAAGGAGAAAATATGAGCGATTTGGGGGCTGGGTAGGTGGTTTTTGAGGAGAAATCGTATTTTTCAATGTTTATTGCAGAAAAAAAAATCTGACCGCCATCTTGGAGGCAGTCTCGTTTCGTCTCGTTGCAGGTCTCGTGGTCTGGTATCATGTGCATGCCAGACGATAAAATATTCTCTACGCTCCAAAGAAACAACAGCGATTGAAATGTTTAAAAGGAAAGATGTTCATTTTGATCCTGTAGACAAGAGAATGTGTAAGGACATTAGATCAGCAGCTTCAAAGTATATTTCAAAGCTGAGGGAGAATCAGAAGAAAAGGGCAGAAAGGCTTGAGGCCTATGGTTCTGTGAAATCTGGCCCAGCCACCTTGGCTAAAGAAAAAAGTCCAGAAAGCTGCAGAGGCACAGAGAGCTGCCCATTCAGAGAAGGAGAGAAGAAAAGCTCAGAAGAGAGCACTGGAAACCCTTGTCTCGAAAAAGAGGAAAGTAGCCAAGATTGATTAAAGGAAATTAAGTGATTTGAAATTTGACTGTAATTTATGCAGCAGAGCAGAAGTTGATATCAGTGACTGAAAAACATTTTATTATTATCTGCAGCATACAGTGCCAGTGGTTTATTTTAAAGCATATCATTAATTTTATTTTGAAGCAATGTCAAAGCTTTCCTTGATTTGCTGTTTCAGTTTGTATTGTGAAAGAATGAAAAAAATACTGATATTGAGGTACCAGTAATTTACTGACAAGATTGTATAGATGAACAAGTTTTACTGTAGGTAGTCATGTAGAGTAATTTTAAGTAATTTGAAATTTTAATGGAATACATGCAGCAGAGCAGTAGTTGTTGATGTCAGTGACTGTACAAAATTTAATTTCTGGGGCATATCACTGATATCAGTAGTTTAATATTGAACCATATCAGTAGTTGAATTTTTAAGCAATGTCATAGCTTTCCTTCATATGCTGTTTTAGTTTGTATTGTCAATTTGTGAAAGAATGGAAAATTCACTGACATTAAGGTACCAGTAGTATAATGACAAGATTGCATAGATGAACAATTTGAACTGTAGGTAGTCATGATTAGTCAAAAGAGTAATTTTATGTGATTTGAAAATTGTATGGAATATATGCAGCAGAGAAGTAGTTATTGGCAATGACTGTAAAACATTTAATTGGCAGCATACCAGTAGTTGATGATGATGATGTTATTGATGACAAAAAGGATAATAATGAAATGATTTGTATTTGAAATATTTACTGAGTTATTTTGGCTTTATTAACTCATATTACTAATATATTTTGATTTAGAAAAAAAAATAAACTGAATAAATATCAAATAAACAATCTTAAATTTCATTTATTTACTTTTTATTTTATTTGTTAATTTTAGATATTTTGATATATCTTCTAAAAAATGAATGCAAATTAAAAGAATAAATCAATCTGCTAAAAACTGTAAATTAAAGTTATAGTTAAAGTTATAGCATGCCCCCGGACCCCTCTAGTCAGGTGCGGCTACCCCGAGCTGTGGCGCCTCTGGCGCCAGGCTATATACCTTTCCCTTTTTTTTCATAAATGTCATTGGCATGCCTGCATAGTACAGGTGTACATCTAAACAACTGCCATTGTATTGTTTGAAGGTGCAGTGTGTCATAATAGAAATGTTCATAGTTCCTTGGTCACATGACAATAGATCAGCTATTTTAGTTGTTTTTTGTTTTATTTAAAGGTTTCTTTTGAAATAAAGAACCTGATTCTTAGATAAAATGAAACTTTGAATCATACATTATAATGTTAAAATAATTCACATAATTTGATGGCAAAGGTAAATTAAATTTTGAATATAACACATGGACATGTGAAGAAAAGTGCTTAAAGCAGAACTTGTGTGGAGAAAGGGCTAACAAAGAGTAAATAAATGTATGGTTTAGGGTTAACAACAGTTGTGAAACATTGAACTGAGATTGTAAAACAAATATACAATTAAATAAAATAAACACCTCTAAAAATAACCCAAGAGAATGTTTAAACAAAAGTCTTCAAAGTTTGGTACTAAAAAAAAAAGCACAAACCTTAGATACCAATTCCAAAACTCCTTTACCAAATAAAATTTTGGGTATTACACATCTACATTTTTAAAATCAACCTGAACTATATCAAATTTATACATCACTCTTCACCATTAAGATACAACATTACACATAAGATAGACTTTGATGGTAGCATTAATTCTGAAAAGTAGCTTAACAAAGATTAGTAATGAAAGGAATATTTACAAAAAAACTACTGTTATATTTACATTATTAATCAAATATAAAATACCAAATATATGTGAAGGTAAATAATGGCATTAACTATCACTATGGGCTTTGTACTCCTTATAGCTTCTATACTATTACTTGTAATATTGTGTGTGTATCTTCACAAAATCTGGTAGACTTTTGGCAGCTGCAAGTTTTTGTACACAAATCAGAGTTCTTTAGTGATGTATCTTTACTATAGATTTGTCCATGAACATAGTCTTTTTTTTTAACTTGTCTGAGTATGAGGTGATTTCATGTTAACATTAGAAATGCTTATCTTCATCTCAAGTATTTCTGTAATCTTTAAAACGTCTTAAAAATTTATCTGAATGTTGAATGCTTGTCTATTGGACAATGAATCATTTTGTGTAATAAACAATATTTTAATTAGTGTAAGAGAGAGAGATATGGATGAAACTTGAGTAACAGTTTGTTTACTTTTAAGTTGATTGTTTAAGTAACATTGCACAGTGTATAGTTATGTTACAACGTAGTGGTTTTTATTTAAATGTAATTAATAGATATACCAAGAAATAAAACTTATTTCAGAGTGTTTCGTAGATCATGAAATATGGTTGAAATGTCTGTCTGTTCAAATGTAGATTTAGATATCTATTAGTTATTGATTTTCATCAGTAAAAGGTCAAAATTGTATTACCAAAGAGTACCTGTAAAGGAGTTGAAATCATATGTGCTTCTTAATACCACATATCCATATATACATACTGGGGAAGGGTGGTTAAGAGTTGTGTGCACAGATCATGGCCTTTTTATTGTTAACATTGAAATATAAACAACTGTTATCAACATGTGTCATTAAGTTTGGCATCGAAACATAGTTTGCAGTCCACGTTTTAATATAAATTAATTTCATAATTTTTATAGGAAGTAGATTCACATCTTCACTTCTTTAAATCACAAAACACATCTTTGTTCTGAATTACACACATTAGGTGTTCTTTCTCTCCCTGTTTCATTTCTCAGTATGTCAAATATTAAACACAAAGTACAAGCACTGCTAAATGTAAACTTATAGCCTCCAAACCTTCTTACTTATCAACAGAGACACATCCACATGATGTCTTTCAGAAAATATGAAGAATTATTAAAGACTGACAGGAAAGAGATTGTGGTTTTCTGGTTATTGTTTTTCACAGTGCTAGATTCTTCTGACAATAGTTTCTTGAATTATACAGCCTACAGCTTCATTATTTGGCATCACCTAATACATTTAACAGAATCACATAACCTTCTTGTAGTCAGGTTAGAAAGCCAGTTCAATTATAATAGTTTTAGCACATTTTGGATTTTTTTCCATGTTAATATTTTGTTTTCTAAGTTGCATATTTAAATTAAATATAGATTACTTAACATTTTACCAACAGTCCTATCAAAAAGTGGGGTTAAATTTCTTTGAGAGTAAAAATTGTTTTAAAATGTACAAAATCGTACTTGTATATACTAAATTTATTGTTTTTATTTATTATTATAAAAACAACTAAAATATAAAAATTAGAAACTTACTAGGCTAGATAAGAAAACTCCAGTGAAAAGTAAAATGAAATGGAAATATTATAGCACAGACACATCATTTAAGAAGTTCTAGAGTTTCTGGAATATGAAAGATTTAAGGTAAAACAAAGCATAATTATTCTGAACATGAAAACTATCTTGCAGTCAAACTAATCTAAATCTGACTGATTCAGTGAATTCACAGACAAATATTTGAAAAAGTACTTTATTAAACTTTTGTTTGTGTGTACAACATTGTAGTGTTTACTAAAAGTTTACCAAACTGGCTCAATATGGCCAAGTGGATGAGGCATTCAACTCACAATCTGAGGAGTGTGTGTTTGAAACCCCTTCACATCAAAAACGTTTGCCCTTTAAGCTGTGGGTTCATTATAATGTGATGGTCAATCCCACTAATCATTGATAAAAGAGTAGCCCAAGAATTGGCAGTGGGTGATGATGACTAGGTGCCTTCCCTTTAGTCTCACACTGCTGAATTAGGGATGGCTAGTGCAGATAGCTGTCTTGTAGCTGTGTGCAGAATTGGAAGAAACAAACAAGCTTACTAAATTTTGTACAGGTAAACAATAAACAAAGTAAATGAGAAATTATATTACACATTAATAATTCTTTAGTATGGGCTAATTCCAATAGTTCAAGACCTAATATAGCAATATTCTTTTTTTTTTATGATAACTGCTAAAAACATTCTTCACATAGAATATAACGAAGTTTTAAAGTACATGTTTTTTCAAAATAAATTTGACAAAAGAAAAACCTGTTTAAAATTATTATTGTTATTAAAACATGATTATAATAGTGAATGGGTTTATACACATGAAAACTGAACATGCTGTGACTTTGTCATATGTTTGTAATTGATGTTTCATGTTAATTTCTAGTATGGCTCAGAACCTGCTGTCTAATCCTGAACTCCTGCAACAACTACAGCAGATGCAACAGACAATACAACAGAATGATGTATTTAAAACTGAATTTCTAGTGCAAGAGGGTTTGGAAGAACAAAAAGAATTGTCTGTTTCCCAACAAATTCCACAGGTGGGTATTTTAAGTTATTACATATAAGAATGGTTCAGCTTTTCACTTGGTACCTTTTACCACTGCTTGGCCAATTTCTGTGTATCTTTAACCAAATCATTGCACCAGAGTTTTTACTCCCTGTGCACAACTTTTTTAATAATGGCCTGGTTCCTGATGAGTAGTTTCAAACCACAAAACTGTTTTTATGCATAACAGAAATATATAAAATTAAACCTAATTTTTTATAAGCTAACAAATTCGAGGCTTAGAAGAGCACATACTACTTGACTGTAGAAGTGCATGATCTTGCCATTGAAATATATGTATATACGATTGCGAGCATTTGAACTAGATTATAGTTTATCTTTTTTTTTTTATATGTTTAGCTATAGTTAATGCTATTGTAAATCTCTTTATTTTAAATATTAAGCCTTTTCCTGAAGCACAAGGCTAAAATTTATTTTGTAAAATTTAATAATTTTTTTTGTTTTACAAAAAAATTTTTGCATTTAGCAGTCAACTGAACATGCTGAACCAACTACAGTATTTGGAACCAATTGTTTATCATACATTCCTGAACCACCACCACAATTTCCAACTGGGCAAGAATCTGCTAACAGGTATCCACCTTTAAGTTATGAGCCGCCCCCTCTTCCTCCCAGCTCTGTGAACTCTGAACAGGATGACAGTCGGCATTCATTTGGTTTAGTGAACAATATTTCTCTTCCTCTTGAAGATCAAGATGAAAGACAAAGAGTAGCCCAGCACATTGGAGTAGAAGACAAAGATGATAGAGAAAGGTCGGGTTCCAGATCGAGGTCACCATCTCGGTCCAGCAAATCTAGGTTGGTTGATAAAGTTATGATTAAAGATTTGTTTCTTTTGTATTTAATGGTAAAGCATGTTTAATATACATGACTGAGAATATCGTGTATTTGGTTACCACCTGACTGACATGGTGTTGACAACAATATTAAGATTTCTGCATTTGTCGTCTTTCATGTAGTTCCGGTGTATGATTTTTCATGCATCAAATAATGAAATGTTTTTAATGATAAAAGTCTTCCGTTAATTATAAATATTAAACTATTAAAGATGTGCAGAACTTACTGGGGTTTAGTTTACCAGAATATTCATTTCACAAATTAAGGGTTGTTAACCACCCAGTCATTTCACTAGAAGAGAATGATGATATACTTGTACTAAGATCTGTATTAAACTGTAGTTTTTACTTCTACTTTCTTGAAATTTATTAATAAATCTTTTAAGTAGGTCTTCTCGTCGGCACAGTCGACGGAGTAGATCAAGGTCACCCAGGAGACGAAGATCTCGATCTGGTTCCCGTAGTAGATCTAGGCATAAGCGAGAAAGGAGGTCTCGATCTAGATCGCGAGAAAGAGAAAGAGAGCGTGAAAGGGAAAGAAGGAAGAAAGGATTACCTCCATTAAAGAAAAATTATTTGTGTGGTAAGTTTCAGTGTAGAGTGTCTGTTACT
Organism: Tachypleus tridentatus; assembly: GCF_004210375.1. Classification (NCBI taxonomy): domain Eukaryota; kingdom Metazoa; phylum Arthropoda; class Merostomata; order Xiphosura; family Limulidae; genus Tachypleus; species Tachypleus tridentatus. The sequence continues at coordinate 135,308,972 of NC_134832.1, read as the reverse complement.
GATGAATAACTAATTTTGATCATTTTAATATTTGCTACAATTATATACAGACATAATTAGAAGAGATGTTTGTGTGCATGTTTTGCATGCATTTAAGGTCTAGCAGAATTTGTAATATTTACATTGGCATCAGAGTATGTCCTTACAATTTAGAGACATTTTTGTGCATTTTTCAGTGAGAAAAATGATAAAGTAATATATGTTTAGTTTTAAGCATATTTCTTAAATGTGTTTCAAATTTTCTTTCTTTTCTGTAGCATCCAACTAACCAAATAAAAAAACTTGTTAAAAAAAATACTGAATTTAAGGTTTGCTGTCATTTAAATCACCTGAAATTAGGATGTAGAAGTAAATGTCAACCATGTTCATACTACAGATGATACACCTTGGATGTACACCTGCATAGCAACATTTTAACAATTTTTTACTGAATTATTTTGTACTTTCACAAAGAAAACTTTAAAAAAAATTAAAATTTTTCCAGTCTCAACTGAAAAAGTAGTTAATTTTTTGTTTGTGTAATTTCCATTTTTTGATAGTGGCTTTATTACTACAGCTATCCTTTCTTACCATTTTATGGTGTCACAGCGTGTGGTCTGAACAATTACTAACGAAACAAAAGTTTTGAAAATAGCTCTAGGCAGTGTTTAAATATGATTGGATAGAGCAGACTGTAGATTGCGTACATCAAGCATGAGAAGTGGTTTTATAGAAATGTGAATGGATGGAGCTCCTAAAGGGGTGAATTGAAGAATCTTGTGAGAAGTTTAGAAAACGAGGGACCTTTTTTTTGTAATTTATTTTAGATTTTCCTTTTTCAGAGAAAGTTTTGCTGCCGATGTAATGAGTTTATGATGTTGAAACAATGCACATAAATAAAAAAAAACTTATTATTTAGTAAAATATACAAATTAACCTTGACATATAAGATATAAATATTATAAGCAAAAAATATCGAGATACTAAACCTTACAATTGTAATAGTGATGTTTTTTCTAATGCCTGTCTTCAGTGATAAAAACCTTTTTTGGGTTTTGCCATTATTTTTGTGGTTTATAGTTGGAAATACTGACTTCTGTGATTAGCAAAGTAAATTATCAAAATATATGCAAAAACGGCTCATTTGGGTTGAGAAATTATTTTACATAGAAGAGTGAACAACGTTTCGACCTTCTTTGGTCATCGTCAGGTGAACGAGCTGTTTTTGCATATATATTTCTCTACAAGTGGGTTTTCTCAACATCACTGATAAATTATCAAAAGCAGCATGTTAATTATTTGGGAAATAGAAGTTTCTGATCAACTATATAAAAACTGAGTTTTAAAATGAAGTATTTTTAATGGTTTTTGAATGTTTTACAACCTAAGAAATGATATAAAGACTGAGTTACATTATTTTTAAGCTAAAACTAGACATCATTTTGAAAGCTTGCATTACGTTTCTTGCAGATTTGTGTTTTTGTTTTCTTTGTGCATGTATATGGGTGTTTCCACTGGTATGATAAAACAATCATGGAATATCACAGGCTCTTCTTAGATTCACAAAAGGTTAAATATTCATGAGAGATTTCTCTTGAAATCTGTTAATTGAAAAGGTTCATCTGCTTTGTTAAGCCCAGTTTTCAACTTTCTTGCTTTAACAACTAATAATTTCCAATGTCCTACACAATTTGCATGAGTTTATAGATACATTCAACATGGTTTTTATTGCATTAACTTGTACTTCATGTTTGTAGCCTTATTGAAGAGCTTGAGTGTTTCTAAATCTTTGTATTCCTTTGCCTTGTTCTTCAGAGTTTTTATGAAAATAAAACATAACTGTTAATATTCCCCTCTTATAGATTTCTATTCCCATTCAACTTTATTAGGAATACTTGAAGAAATGTTTCTTCCAGATTTTAAGCTGGTTTGTCTCAGAAAACTTAGACTTACCCAGCAAGATGTAACAGTTTGTAACAGAATTTGTGACTGTTGTCCAAAGGGAAAAATGAATTTTGGTTCTTCAAAATGAGTTAGATTGCTTATATGGCATAAGCCACATTGTTAAAGGGTTCAGTAAATTTGCTTGGGTTAACTAAACTGAAAATGTTCTTTTAGTATAGCAAATGTTTAGTTACACTGTTTCATATTTTGGTGTAATGGTGCACTTTGCAAAGACTTTACATATTATAGTTATTTTGAAATGTATACTTGTAGTATGACATTGTTATTGAGTTTTTGAGAATATATAGAAATTCTGAACATTTTCCCTGTGTTTAATTATTATTATTCATTTAGTTTGTAGCACTACTTTATGGCTCGGACATGTTCCAAAAATTGTATCAGAAGCAGATATTCATGATGTGTTTGCAGAGTTTGGCACTATAGCAAGTATTGATGTAAGTATATGAGACTTAGTCTAGTATAGTATACATAAATTTGGCTTTTAGTGTAAGTTCGTTTGTTATTTTTTATTATAATTGAGTTAATATTAGACCAGGATAAACCTTCTGATATTAATTTGTCTACCTTTTTGATTTGTTTGTAGCTTGGAGTCTGTGAAGCTCTAATTTATAGTAGTTTTTTTAGAACACATTGCTTTAAAATTATTATTTTTTAATCCATAGTGATTTATTATAAACTTGTTTATTTGTCGATGAAATTATGCTGATTTCTTTCAAAAGGTTGCTTATATTGTAGGTAATTGCACTTTCTAAATCAGGAAAAAATATGATGTTCTAAGCTATTGAAGTAAACATAAGAAGAACTGTAGTTGTAGTTACAAGTTTATATGAATCATTCCCGTATCTTGTTGATTTATGAGCATAACTGTGGAATAAATGTGACCATAAGGTTTCAATTTTTGTAGTTCTTGGATTATTCAGGGATTTAATTAACCATCATGTGGTGTTGAAGAGCTTCCCTTTATAATTTATAAAATGTATTTTTCTTGTTTCTTTTGAAAATTGTAAATGTCATTAATCATGAAACTTGATAAAGCATGTAAACATGAGCCAACATGCACATCCATTGTGTATCATGTGGTATATTCAGTGCAGCATATGGTTAAGATAAGATATTTGTGATATCTAAATGCACAGTTTGTAGTTTCTTATGAATTTGAAACTCGTATTGACAAACTAGAATACTAAAGATATAAACCTCCTGTTTTTTTCTGTTGTTTGAGATATCAATATATTTTGTGAATCAACCAAGTGACCCTGCTCACCACACTCATTTTTGAAAATAGTTGTGTACATACATTAGCTTTACCCAGTGAGATGTACATAACCAATTAAAATCTCAATGTTCTCCCAGTGGTTTTCTCAACCTCTGCAAAGTACTTACATGAGAAACTTTCTTTTTGTGCTAGATTTCAAGCAGAAAGTTAAGACATAATTTATGTCAAAAATCATATTTTTTAGATCTGAATACAGTTTAGTTACTAAGCGTCATAAATTATAGTGGAATTCTGTGGTGTTGATATAGTAATTTATTATTTTTTGTTTCAAACTATTTATGTATATATAAATTCTGATAAGGCTTAGCAACTTAAAGCAAGTAGCAAACAAGTTCAAAGTTTAAACTACAAGAGATAATTGTTTTCTTTACTTCTTCACTTACTGTTTTAGGTCTGAGAAAAATAACTGAAATTTAAGAACTTATGTGTGAATAGTAATAATATGTACATATGTAATACACTGTAGTATTTTACAAACTACTTGTTCACTAAAGCACAGCCAAGACAGATTACTTTGTAAAGACCAGTTTTACACTCTTGGATACAGTGACACAAGTGCACATGTTTTGCATGATTGCAACTTCTGTGAATGTTTTGTTGGACATGGTTGAAAGGTCAATAAAATAAAAATAAATATATTTAGAGAGATACATAAAACTTGTAGTGTTATTCGAGAACGAGAAGAGTGTAATTTATATATAATTCTCCATATCTTTTGTAAAATAATATTCAAACCATTCACTGAGCTGTGTTAGGTGCTCCTCAAAAAACAGATTTTAGTTTATGGGTCAGGCAATAGTTCTCATCCATAAAAACTTGTAAATATTCTAGAGCAATGTATCCCAGACTTTTCAGTTCACGGCACCCTTAGCGCCTCAGCAATTTTTTTTATGGTGCATCTAGGCAAAAAGAAAAGACTGACAGTTCTGTTTATTAAATATTTATGTTCTAACAACTCAGTAGCCATCTGAAAGAATAATACACTAAAATTGAAAGTAAAAACTGTTTTTATTTCATTTTTAAATAATCACAATTACTGTTGGGATGTGTGCACCTAATGGGTACTGTACAGTTTCTCAAACTTTGAAATCAGATTGGGCACTGCCACCCTCATTTCTTGTTTCACAATGATTTTAGCTTGGTACTTGCTTTTTATTGCAGTAACCTCTGAAAACCCAGCTTTGCAGAGATATGATGATACAAATGGAATTAGGATTCACTGAGTTTTAGCACTTTGCAGCAGATATTCATCTTTTACTGTTATCTGAAACTCAGATAGTTCCATGCTGCTAAATTTTGTTTTTAAAATCTTGTCACAAGACAACTCTAAGATTTTCTTCTTCTACAGAGTTAAATTCAGATGTGGCCTTGAATGGGTCTTGGATCCATGCAAAATTCTCCATATCTTCTGTAAAATAATATTCAAACCATTCACTGAGCTGTGTTAGGTGCTCCTCAAAAAACATATTTTAGTTTATGGGTCAAATCAACATTATTGGATGTAACAAACTGCTGCAACAAGGGGAAACAGTCTTTGTCACCATCTTCATTCATTTTTCTTCTCCATAGTAGTAACTTTATTCTGAAGGCTGAATCCTTCTCTGTGGCTTTCAGAATGTGTGTTTTGCTTCCCTGCAGATAGAGATTCAAGGCATTCAGTTTTTTGAAGAGATTACACAGATATTCTAATTCTGATAAAAATCAGTATCCAAGAAGGTTTTAGCATGTCCGTGTTCTTCTTTGAGATAAGAGTAGAGTTCCTGTTGTAATTCAAACACATGAGACAGTACATTCCCACGGGAGAGCTGTCGTGAGCTACAGTAATGCAAGAAAGATGTGTGCTCAGATCCCATATTCTTGCACAGTTTTTTTAAAAAACCTCATCTTCTGTGGTCAAGTTTTTATAAAGTTCACCACTTTCAACACACTTTCCAGGACTTGGTTCAGTGGAGGACTCAGGTGCTTTAACACAAGGGCTTCCCTTTGAATTATGCAGTGGGTGCACAGTGCATCAAGAGCTTTGCTTTGTATGAGTGCCTGCAATCCTCCACAACAGCCAGACACAGATTGACCACCATCCCATCATCAGTACAGATGCCAGCACACTTAATCCAGTCTAAGTTGTTTTCACACATAAAAGTACCAAGGATCTCAAACGAGCCATGGTTCTTGTACCTGCAGTGATACTTTTATAAAAGAGAAAGTCTTCCACAATTTTGTCACCATCCAAACCATGTGTAGCAAATAAATTAACATCCTTGTTTCTATTTGTCATCTCATCTAGCTGCAACCCGAATTCCTTTTCTTTCATTTTTTCAATTAGCTGATCGTTGATGTCTTTAGCCATGTGTTGGATTCTATGATTGATAGTATTATTGGATAAAGGCACCTTTGAAAGCAGTCTTCCTGCAGATTCACCAACCGTAATGTTCATCATATCCACTGCAGCCGATAAAATAAGTTCTTCTGCGATGGTGTGAGGCTTTTTACATTTCAAGACTCTGTATACCTCCTTATAGGATGCTAGCAAAGCACTGCTTGCTGTTGATTCTTGTTTCAGTTCTTTTAACTTTTGGCAAAATAATCATGGGATTTACTAGCCATGTTAGGATTATTGGTCTCTAAGTGGCATTTTAGTTTACTTGGAAGTATGCACTCTGGAGCCAAAATTTTTAGACTTACTACATGCTGCAGACACTCTTCATGATCAGCATCTACTGAAGTAATACCAAAATCTAGATAACAATTGTCATGTTTCTGATATTTCTTCACGACTTTGCCTCTGGTCCGTGGTTTACCATCCACATATCTTATTAATGTTCAAAATTTTTTTCGTTTTTATGCATAAGGACTAAAAATCAACAAAATAATTCACTGAACTTTGCTAGACCTTGCAGACATTTGATCACAACACACTTCAGTTATTTGGATTACAGGCAGACCCAGAGAGTTGACAGGTGTTTGTATACAAAATCTAAGAAGCGAGAAAGTTCAAGAAGTTACTGGTGTAGCTGACAGTACAAGTAAACAAAACCATATCTCAAACATTTGAGAATGTCATAGAAAGGAATGTAGCATGATCAAATGTTAAAACTATGAACTACTTTAAGGTAGTAGTTTGTTTGGTGTCCGACAGATGTCGATATTACTGTGCTCCTCTCAAATTTGAAATACCCTGTAGTTTGGGAACCACTGATCTGGAGGATACTTATTAAGAGGTTATAGAGATTTTTAATGTGAAATTTCACAACTTTGTGATGCATAAAAGTGTTTTTAATCTTAAAATCAAAATTACTTTCAAATGACAAAGAATCTTAAATTAATATTCCAATATCACAGAATTCCATTGTAATTTATTGGACTTAGTAACTGAAATGTACTTGGGTCTAAAAAATATGACTTTTTGAGCTTGGTAAGGTCTTAGCACTTGGAATCTTCTATGAAAATATAGGGTTTTCTATATAAAAACTTTGCACAGGCTGTAAAAACCGTGTGAGGGATGTTCTGAGCTTTTGTTTAATTATGGTTATTCAGGCATCATAGATAGAAATAGGTGTATGTTACAAAACATTTCCAAAAATGAGAAGAGGTGGGTGGAACTACTGTGCTTAATTCAATAAATGTCGTGACATCTTCAAAAGCAGAAAAGATAGGAGTGTTTTTATTTTATATTTTAGCATATCAGTATTGAGAATTTGAGTTTCTTATTCATAAGGAACTATAGATTTTGCATTTGAGTATCACAAACATCAAATCCGAAAGAATGTTGCATTCAGCATACCACATGACTCACAAAAATTGATATTTAGGGTCTTCGTAATATTACCTTTTAATTAAGAAATTAATTGCTTTATAATACTAAAATTAGAATTATAATGTACAGTTTGATATCATACTTATTGGTTCATAAAACAGTAATTCAATAAAATTTTGAATGTTAGTGTGCAAATGCCATAAATTACCTCAGGAAGACTCCTGAGTACAAAAAGTGACCCCAGATTTGGATAATGGAGACAGATACCATTCTTATTACACGTGATAAATTAATCACTAAGCCTCAACAATTAATCATATGTTAACATTTACATTTAGCCTGGTTCCAAAAACTAAAGCTTGTCATAATTGAACTTCAGAAATCCTTTATAAAATTAATATTGAATGATATGATTCTCTTTACAAACTGATAAATATTTGCACAAGATCAGTCATTCCAGAACTCTATTTCAGATGATTCCTCCCCGAGGATGTGCTTACGTCTGTATGGATAGAAGACAGGATGCTTACAAGGCTCTGCAGTCCTTAAAAAATTTAAAGCTTCAGGGAAGCTCAATTAAGGTATTGTTATTTCCTTCTTGTATTTTCAGATCCATGATATTTCATACAAGTTTGAAAACTAAATTAATACCCTGATATAGATAGAATTACATGTACCTAAGAGTTAATTTGTTCTTAGTTTCTTGGTATTTAAAAATAATAGTTGGAGAAGGCTGTTTATTGTTGGGTTTTTTTTAAGTAAATTAAAGTGATAGAGACATATTTATTAAATAATCATATATTTGGAGAAATAAAGTTCTAGGATATGGATAATAAATTTCCAAGTAACACACAATAGGTAATTATAATAACCATCTTTGTGTACATGTACAGAGATCTTCAAGTTTAATCAGCTGGCTTGTTTTGATTTCATACAGATGGCGTGGGCTCCTGGTAAAGGTATGAAGGGAAAGGAGTACAAGGACTACTGGGAAGTGGATGTAGGAGTCAGTTACATTCCCTATGATAAACTTCCAGAAACTGTAGATCTCGATTCTCTGGAAGAAGGTGGTGTGATAGACGAACAGTCAGTTCCCAGCAACTTAAAAGGTATTGAAGCTATTGTTTTAACAGTATGATGTCTTCATAATATTGATTTTAATACCAAGCTTCCACAGTTGTCCATAATTGTAGTACTACTGAATATGTAGACTTCATGGTCTCTTCAAGTTGTTTTGAGATCACAATGGTAGATGTGCATATTATCACCAGACAAAAAAGTTGCTCTTTAAAAATACACAAATTTTACGAGAAAATCTGTTTTTGTAAACTAACAAACTGAGGAACAGTATCAGAATCTAGGCTTTCTCTTTTATAGTATACCTGACAAAAACATCAGTGACATCAGTATATTGTAAAACATCATGAGAAAATAAAAAACACATTTAAAAGTAGCTAAAGTAACCACCCCCTGGATGGAAATTATGTAAATTTGTGATTAATGACAAGAAAAGTTGCTTCTCTAATATATAATTGTAGAAAACACGTAATTTGAAATTGCAATTTGCTGGTATCTCCACGTGGTACTTGACGAATATTCATGTCAAATTTGATAAAGGTCCATCAAAAAGGAGTGAAGTAGTGGTAAAAAATAAAAAACACAAAATGCAAAGCTGGAAATTTCTGTGCATCTTGTGGACCCAACAGATATTTATGTTGAATTTGGTGAAGACTTGTACAAGGGAAAAATAATGGTAAAAAAATGTCCATAAAAAGTTCAAAGTTCAAAACTGAAAATTTTTGAACCTTCACACTTTGCAAAGTTAGCAATGTGGATGTAAGACAAACAGTGCTATTATATCTATATAGACTAGTAACTGTGTATATCTGTGCCACTGAGAAACTCTGAAACCTTATTTTTTTGTTTTTCTAGTGTCAGTATAAAAACTATGATATTGTGTCTCATATCTCAATGTTGTAGTTTGCTTTATGTTGCTGAACATTAATACTCGTGTGGTTAAAACATAAAATCTAAACAGTTGTGAAACCAATGCACGATGAATCGATAAAAGTAAGAGAATATAAAATTACCAAAGTTTCTTCTGTGAGCTTTTGACCTTTGTACAGATGTATGTTGTACATGTGCAGAAAGCATTGATGATTGCAAATTCAGTACATTGTGTAAAGATTACCATGGTGAGGATGTGGCACAGAAAATGAGTGAAGAAGGTGAAAAAATACAGTTCATTACACTGGTTTCAATCACATTAGAATCTAAAAAAATTGGGAATATAACAATAAGTATGATGTTTAAGGATTAAAAGATGGGTCCTTTAAATTATATTTTATCACTTCATTCAACTTCTATGATGTGAGAAGTATAATCTATTTTAGAGTAGTCTTTCAAAATTTTTAACTTTATAGCCAAGCAAAAAATTAGTTACAGAAGATAAGAAAACTGGCAACACCTAATACATAATGTGTATAATGGTATAGTAAAAATGTTAATTTTGTGATATACCTTTTTTGTTACTTCAATTTTAAATGTATTTAAAGAACGACATGTACCAGTTGCTCTCCGGTGTACCCTAAACTAATTTTTGTTTGAAAGATTGTATCTCCTGGAAATTTTACCACAAAACATGTCATTAGACTTTTTGTTTAGAGTTTTACTTACTGTGTTTGAACTTCCTAGAAGCCGTTACAACTGATCATCAAATTTTAGTTGAAAAGAGTTGACTTTCATGACGTATCTTTATAGAACAACAAAGGATACGACAGAAGGAGAAAGAGGAAGCTTTAAAGCAAGCCAAAGAAGAGGTTGTAAAGAATCAGGAAAGTGCAGCTAACCAGTCTGTAGCAAATCTAGTACCAGGACTACCATCAATAAACATGCAGATGGTTCCTCAGATGGTTCAGCCACAGTTTGGAATACCAGTGCCAGGTAAAAAACAAAACAAAAAAACACACACACACTTCTCCCATAGGTAATGTATGGATTCTGTGTGTGTGTTTTTTTTTTCTAGTTAACATTTTCTTATCACAGAATTTAAATAGTATATGTACTTGATTCAAAACATTTGTAGTAATAACAAGAAGATTTGGAAACAAAGTTTAAATAGTGTGTTATAACTGTAAAAAAAAAAAAATTATCATCCTCTTTTCTGTTTTTATTTTCAGGCATGGTACCAGCTCCATCCATGGTAATCCCTCAGCTGCAAATTCCTGTGGGAGCTCCTCGAAACCCAGTAATGATGATGTCTCAAAACACACAACCAGTAGTTGGAGGCCATTCTCTGACCGTAATGGGTGGATTGCCTCCTGTCCCTAGTATGGCTCCAGTTTCTATCACCAGTGATGGATTACAACTTCAGCCTTTTAGTACAGCCCCAAATGTGGTTCAGTCAACACATCTATCTCCCAGCACAACAAATGCTGTCTCTCAGGCCATGGATCTTTCAGGAGATGCGACTCCAACAGAAGAAGAAGGGACTTGCTTGCCCATAGAATCGAACAATACAGACAAACAACCAACAACCATTACCACAACTAGTGGAGATTCATCTTCAGGATCATCTCTGCCTCATATTCCCTCGCTTTCAAATACTATGCCAACTGTTTCATCAGTTGATCAGATACATACAGGAGTTCCTCCTCCAGTTCAATCAACCATTCCACGGATGCCTTTCTTGCCTCCTGTCGGAAGCTTTCAGCCGCTAACTAGACCCTCTGGACACTTTCAAGGTGGTGCATTACAGGGAGGACCAGTGCCCTGGGGAACAGTGGCCAGTCAATTACCACAATCCACATCTAGTACAGGAGAGACTAATGCTACAGCCACAGTGGCAGTTCCATCACAGTTTGGTTCTCCACGTATACCTTACAGTGCTCCTCACCCACCTGTTGCAGGTCTTGGTTCACAGATGGCAGGTCCATACCAAGGTCAAGGACATAATAGTGTTAGAATACCAAATCCAGGTTTTTTTCACATGAGGCACCCATCTCCCTTGTCTAATAATAATTCAGGACAGCAACAACAGTCTGGGCCTCCTGGTGGTTCAGGAGTGCCTCGGTTTCTTCCGCCCAGACCAAACTTTCAACCATCTCAGTTTTCTCTTCCCAGCAGCCAACAGCAAAGTGAGACTCAGGAAAAAACAGAGAGTGACAGTGTCCGTCAGCAGAACTCACCAGAGAATGAAAGAAAGGTCTTACTTTCTCCTCCACAAACACCTCTTGATTTTGGTCCAAGACCTAGAGGACCAGCACCACCAGAACAAATTAACTTTCCTTCACAGCCACCTCTCCTAAGCCCTGTAAGAGGACCTCCACCACCACGTGGGTTTTCTCCCTATTGTGGACCTCGACCAAGAATGGATTTTAATGGACCACGACCGGGAATGGGACCTGGTCCACGAGGACCACCTTTTGGTTGGAATCGACCTCGTTTAAACTTTGGATCAGGTCCTGATAGGATGGGGCCTCGGCCAGGTTTTCCTCCTCCTAGAGAATTTTTTGATCCACGCTTTGGACGACCCGATTTTAAAGGAAGATTAATGAATGACAGGGAAAATATTGAACAGAGGTTCCCTGATCATCCTCCATTCCCTAAACCATGGGAACGAAATGAAGTTTGGGATGACCATGATTGGCAAAGAGAAAGGGGAAGAACAGGGCTGGACAGAGAACGAGACTATTGGAGGAAGGATCGTGGGGAATACAATGAAAGAGATCATGGAATACATAAAGATAGAGATATGGATAGAGATTGTAAGGATCGAGAGAGAAGTTGGGAAAAAGCTACTCAACAGAAGCACCCAAGAGAAAGGGATTCTAAAGAGAAATGTGATCACGATAGCTCCAAATCAGGTAGTGAAGAGACTTCAAGTACACACAGTAAACCTGTACAAAGTGAAGAAAATGTAAAAGTTCAAGAAAATGGAGAAAATAAATGACAAAAATCAGCTACAGTGACAGTCAGATAGTTTTGAACTTTAAAATTTGTTATAAAGGTGTAAACTGCATCCGTGTAAATTTGGTGAAATCAAGACAAGATGCCTTCACTAGCTTGAACTTTCAGAAAATCAACTATCTTCAAGGAAATTCATTTAATAGTTAAATACTGTTTATGAAGGTTTTCGAAACCTATGTTACAGTAAAATGCAGGACATGTTTTTATTGTGTATTATGTTTTTACATCACTTGAGACATAGCACTGTTGTTACAAATAGTTTTGTTATTAATGTCATAAGAAACTGCAACAATAAAATTGTTGAATAGTGGACGTTGGTGTTTATGTATAGGTCAGCATTAACTTTAGGAATACACGACATTTTGAAGTGGTTAGAAAAAGAAAAATTAATCACAGGTTAGTCTTAGTAACAAAAGGCATGTTTTAGTGAATTAATAGCCCTATCATTGTATATGTAAACCAAAATGTATGAAGTTTTTGAGCTTTAATATTGTGCTGCTATAATTTGCCGAGTTTTCTGGTCATTGGGTATTATTGTTTAAGAGAGCTGTAACATGAATGACTGATGTACCAGCAGTCACTGAGCCAGTTGTGAGTGATGAACCTGAAGAGATACTGTACATTGAATGAGTGAAATAATCCATGGGAACTCGACATCTTTCACACGTTATCATGAAGATGGACAATGAGAAATGTATTCAGTGCACCACAAGGTACTGTTGTTTTTTGTTTTTGAAATTGTCTTTACTAAAGATATACATAGGGTTTGTTTTATTTTATTTGTAGAGGTGTGTGTTTTGATGCTTTGAATGTACCCTATTCTTCTAGCTATTGCCTATTGTAGCATTAAATATGCTCTCATTTAGTGTGTACGTCTGTTAGAATTTCTATGAATGTCTCATTAATCTACTTAAAACTTGCGTACACGAGTTTTTAAAACATACCGCTTTACCAATCGGAAATGCTCGTTAAAGTTCCACGTTTTTTATATATATATATATATATATAAACTCTTATTAATAAAGTATGGAATACTGTGTTAGAGATTTCTATTTGGGGAACAAAAACTATAAGTGAAGAACAATAAAATATCATGAGGGAAAACATCATAATGTTTCAGAACTGATCAAAACCATCACTGGGTAGAACATACAAAAAAGACGAAAGAAGCATATAATGGAACCATTAATTCGTTAATCGCTTGAGTAGCTGTTGTGATTAGGTGATGTTTAGAAATACTATTAACAAGTTATCATAAAATAGGTTTAATCGTACTATGTTAGTGTTTTCTCTGTCTCATACATCGGTGGAAAAGTTTTGATTCTGTAATTGCTAACCCGAAAAGCAGGCGTTTTATTTGTCATCAAATATGTACAAGTAAAATCATGTTTATACACACAAGGGCACATACGAAACAACGTGGCATGTGTGTATATATATATATATACGTTTGTATATACATCTTTTAAGTAACTAGGGTTAATGTTTTCGTGTACATACGCCACAAATTAAAAACCCATAAATACTTTCACAAATATTCGTTAAATCTAAATAACAAGTTCATTATTTTACGTCGTAACGTTTCAAAACTTTGTTCCAGTTCCTTGTGTGCTTCACCTTCGTACGTTTGCTTGTTTTATCTTAGACTGACATGTGAATTTTAATCTTGTAAAGTGTCGTAAATATTCACAAAATACACGTTAACTGAAGTTATACATATTTGTGATTTCGTCTGCTTTTATAAAGTATATATGTTTGTGTGGTTTTTGAAGACTGGTTTATCATTTTTCCAACGTTTTTCAGTTTATTTTATCTGATTTTTCGAAAATGTAACTTAACTGCCTTAAATAGGGTATAAATATTTTAGGGTGTATGTAGGGTTAATGAAGTATTAACAAATTTAATTTGGTATAAAATCACGGAAAAGTGATGTGCTTTGTTCCCACTGTTCTACACCAGCCGTGACATAGACCAATTGGTACAACGCTCGGTTCACAATCTGTGAGTCACGGGATCGAAACCCGGTGACGAACATTCTCGCCTTTGGGGGAACCTGGGTGACGATGGCAATTGGTTGTTAAATGAGTGACCCAAACATTAGAGGTGGCTTGCTCCCAGTCGCTCGCCTTCGCTCTGGTTGGCAGTTGAGAATTAGGGACTGTGCCAGATGTATAAGCCTGTGACAAACATAAAATGAAAGTTCTACTGCTGTATAAGAACGTGCGCCCCAGACGGAACCAACAGAAAGCAAAACGTTTTGTGTTAATGATAAAAATAGTAATTTGATTTGCGACAGCATAGTACGGTATATATATTTTATATATACTATGATAGCATAGTACATAGTACGGTATATATATTTTCTAGTGCTTACAAGCAAGTTTTATATAAATACTTTGATGTATCAGCTCAGTAATGTTATACACGCGTGTTAAAGACCCTTTTTTGAATTTATTCTAAAGCTATTTCTAAAATTCGATTATTATATACAAGATAGAGAATTATGTAACTCAGCTTTTATCAACTTATGTTAAACACAGTAATATGGAATAATGTTTGCACGTATATGATTTTATTTCCTGATATAGTTTTAACTGTTTTCAAGGTTTGTTTGTTTTGTTTGTTGTTGTTGTTGTTTTGGGGGGGGGTCGAAGAAAAACAGACGAAGCATACTTAAATATTCTGCGCTGGGTTTCTGTCCCGCGATTCGCAGATTGTGTAGCCGTGTCTGTAACCACAAGTCTGTGGAAGGAGGGTGTAATGTAACATTCAGTCCCTCTATTATTTGTTAAAATATATTAAGTTCGAATATATCCCGTTTCCTGTATATAAAAACCAAAACGATATATTGGTCTGGAAATTTTGTAGTAATGCCAAACTTTTATTTGAATAACGTGTACTTATATAAAAAAAAAGGCCATATTTGTTTATGGGGGGGGTTAAAGTATTTGATTGTTATTTGCTGTAAACAATATCGTCCTGTTTAAAAAGGGCGAATTGAACAGAGTTAAGTAGTAGTAGTTCTGGCGAATTGTTAGTAAGATAATGACGTCTGATGGAACCTTGACCCCCTCATGTTGTCCGTAGGGGCGTTATAAAAGTGACAGTCAATCTCATTATTCGTTGGTAGAAGAGTAGCCCAAAAGTTGGCGATGGGTGGTGATGACTAGCTGCCTTCCCTGAAGTCTTACTACTAAATTAGTGACGGCTAGCGCAGATAGCTCCCTTGTAGCTTCGCGCGAAATTCATAACAAACCTAGAAACACTTCGCTACAAAAGCTGTACTGTACGCTTTCTACCTCTAGGGTTTAAACCCCAGACATTGTAACTTTGTCAGCGGCTGACCGCTGACCCATCGGAGGACGAGAGTAAAAGAAATAAAGCATTTGTGTCGTAGGTTTTGGACAATTCTCAGTATTAAATAGTTTTAATAATTGACAGTTACGGGTGTGATATCATAAATCAAAACCCAGAAACTTTGTTTTGTGGTTACTCTATCAGGATTTGACGGTCTTGGATTCGAAATGTGGTGCATCTAGACACTTCAAACGTGGATGTGTTGTAAGAGTGGCAGTCAATCCCGGTTAATAGGTGACTTTGGGTGGGGGATACTGCAAACTTTACGTTTTCCTTCTGATGCACAGTCCGAAAATAAGAACGGGGTATGCATGAACCGTATGGTTTCCAACCTGGAACTGACTGTTTAGTCCACTGTGTGTGAAGTGTTCATTCATTATGAACAAATAAATCGTAAACCAGAAACCTATTTTTCCATTACGCCGTTGTATGGTTATACAGTATTCCACCTGGTTTACCTGTTGTATAATTTTCAAATGCCAAAAGTAATTACAAAGTATGAATATGTATAATGAAATGTTTCGTGAACCGTAACAAGCGATCCCCGAAAGAACGTTTATAAAAACACAAACTGGAATTGTGATAAACCTAACTTTATCATACCTAACTGAACATTACGTTATTTGGTAAGTAAATGGTAGTGTAGTTGCTGGATTCCAGTTGGAACATATTTTTATACTTGTTGGTGTTGAAGTTCATCAAACAGATCTAACAACTGTAATGGCACACACTTCTCTAGGTCTCTCGCTTAATTCGTGTATATAATATATATATTATTAAATACTTAGAAAACAAATTAAAAATAAAGATTTTTATACACAAATTTTACATTGTATTTTTACAAGTTTTTTTTAATTATAAATGTTCTGTATTGTTTACTAATCCTGATTAGATTGGCTTTCTGACGTTAGAGCAACGTCTCCTACCTTACGTGGTTTTCTTTCTGCTGTTAAAAATTAAAGAAAGGTAACTCATATAACTTTGAAAAAGAGAACCTATCCTGCTCACTTGCCAAAATATTTGGCCCAGCATGGCCAAGCGTGTTAAGGCGTGCGACTCGTAATCTGAGGGTCGCGGGTTCGCATCCTCGTCGCGCCAAACATGCTCGCCCTTTCAGCCGTGGGGGTGTTATAATGTGACGGTCAATCCCACTATTCCTTGGTAAAAGAGTAGCCCAAGAGTTGGCGGTGGGTGGTGATGACTAGCTGCCTTCCCTCTAGTCTTACACTGCTAAATTAGGGACGGCTAGCACAGATAGCCCTCGAGTAGCTTTGTGCGAAATTCCAAAACAAACAAGCAAAAACATTTCGAAATCAACTCCACAAATCATAAAGCCAAACAAAAGTTGGTTATTGTTATTAAAAACAAGAGGAAATTTTCAGTAGTCGCGACACTTGAAATTATTGTAAGTGGGATTAGTGTGAATTAATCTATGTGACTTTTCATTCCCTCTTTTATTAGCTATATTTTTGTACTGTACTATGCGTGAAGTGTTCGTATACCCGATTCGATTTGATTACTCACCAGGAAGGCCTGGTATGGCCAGGTGGTTAAGACATTCGACTCGTAATTTGAGGGTCGCGGGCTCGAATCCCCGTCACGCCAAACATGCTCGCCCTTTCAGCCATGGGGGCGTTATATTGTGACGGTTAATCACACTATTCATTGGTAAAATAGTAGCCTAAAAGTTTGCGGTGAGTGGTGATGACTAGTTGCCTTTCCTCTAGTCTTACATTGCTAAATCAGGGACGGTTAGCGCAGATAGCCCTCGTACAGCTTTGCGCGAAATTCAAAAACAAAATTTATATAAATTTAGATGATGTTATTGAATTAGAAGACTATTTATAATAATAACACGACGCCTGTAATTAGAAGTTGAAAGCGAGGTAAATAAATTTAAGTACCAACGGTTAACCTTCGAATAACTAAAGTAAAGAGAGATCAAAATTTTTAGCTGACTCTGAACGAAATTCCCGGGGGTTGGTGCAAACGTTTAGTTTTGGTATAGGTGGCGTTGAAGCTTCTGCTCGTTGATCGTAGACAAGAACGAAGCAAAAAATCGATGCGGCCTTCTTAATAATACAAAATATTTCTATCTTGAGTGGACTTCTTTAATTTTTTTATTTCCTTTAACTAAGCTCAGGCTCGGCATGGCCAGATGATCAGGGCGCTCAACTCGTAATCTGAGAATCGCGGGTTCGAATCCCTGTCACAACAAACATGCTCCCCTTTTCAGTTGTGTGGGTGTATAATATGATGGTAAATCCTACTATTCATTGGCGATGGGTGGTGGTGACCAGTTGCCTTCCCTCTAGTTTTACACTGCTAAATTAGGGATGGCTAACGCGTATGGCCCTCGTGTAGGTTTGTGCGAAAATAAAAAAAAAACACAACAAACAGAATGTCTAGCAATCTGTCCTCAAATTGAATTTTTTAGGCAAAATTGGAGTAAATTAATGTATGAGGCCTTTGGTGCGGTCAAGTGTATTAATCTAAAAGGTTTGACTTTTTGAGTCCGAAACAGTTAGATCTCATATCGATTACGAACTAAAAGTTTGTACTTGATTTTTTTGTTCAAGTAATTGAAATTGATGCGTTAGCAATTTTGTGACCTGTAATTGGTAATTTGAAAGGAGTTGCTCTCAAATAAAAAAATATAACCGAACCTCTTCGGTAAATTACGGCCCTTTCCAAACGTGTTTTTTACGTATTAATTGGCGGTGGGTAGTGATGACCAGCTACCTTCCCTCTAGTCTACACTGCTAGATTAGGGACGGCTGGCGTAGATAGCCTTCGTGTAGCTTTTCCCGAAGTTCAGAACAAACCAAACGTATTTATTGTCATCCTTAAAATGTAAAAATAAATTAAACGTCAATAATGAAACCGACGTGGAAGTCTTGGGTAGGTTATGAAATGGCTTAACTTTTATCAGAACATATACAATTACAGTTTGGAATAAACTAAAAAAATACTAGAATGATAAAACGTATATCGTGAAAGTGAACAAACATATGTCGAATAAACACAATCCGGAA
Organism: Tachypleus tridentatus; assembly: GCF_004210375.1. Classification (NCBI taxonomy): domain Eukaryota; kingdom Metazoa; phylum Arthropoda; class Merostomata; order Xiphosura; family Limulidae; genus Tachypleus; species Tachypleus tridentatus. Next base: position 135,290,638 of record NC_134832.1, on the reverse strand, counting down.
TGAGTGGACTTAAATTAAGATGAAAAATATGTAATTTAAATATTTAGAGCGCACTTTCTCAACCTTTTGCTGTTTTGGTTTTGTATGCTGACAAAAAGTAGCAAAATCACGGGTTGATAATATAATATTATTTAAACCCATCAGGTACGATCATTTTTGTATAAATATGAAGATACTGTGATAACAAATTTATTAGTGTGCTTATATTCCGTTACTGGAGTTTTTTGATGTAAGGTGGTTTGGTGTAGTGGAAAGTGGGCGCCATCTTTGAATTAAGACAGTGATGACGTCATAGTTTTAGCATGTAATATGGATTTGATAACAGTATTATCTAGTACAAAAATTAAACCAATATCACTAGTATATATATAATATAACAAGCTATCCCGACCTGAATGAAACAACGTGCATACCGCAACTCACATCAGCTTCTCTAAAGGACGTGGCTATGACTAATTTGTGTACTATTTTTTTTACGTCGTCACGAACGGTGAAATGTGAACAAAACAACAGTTTCAACATTCGTATAATATCACTGTTCCAGCATTTTACACGTGCTAATCCTTCAGAAGTTCTGTGCATCTATTATACAAACACACTAAGCTAACTTGAAATAAATTTGTCAGTATTTTTACTGGAAAAACGTATTTTTTTACGTGTCAAAATGGTCAGTTTTCTCTTGGTATGGATATCTACAAAACGCAGGTTTCGAAAATATGATGTAGAGAATAATGAACTTTGATAGCAAGAGAAGAACACATACAAAAATAAAATAAATAAAATATTTATTATATGTATAAATTGTTAATTTTACTGACCGGCTTCATGATTTTCCAGTATATGTGTGTAATTAACTGCTTGGGGTAAAGAGATTTTCAATAACGTCTTTATTAATCAATTAACAAGCAAATATCTGGAGTCAGTGGGAAAGGATCATGAAGATAACCCTAGCGTTCTTAATATAGCCTGTAGGATCGATCATACGAGATAAAAATATTGAAGGAAGATAAACTAACCTGCACAGGTATTCTATTACTCCTTGAAATGAACGTGACCTCATTTGAAACGGTCTACACAACAGAACCAAGCAGATGTAAGTTATTTGGAATGATTGTTATAGTATGCAACCATTATCAATGGTAGAGAATTGGTGTAGGCCTACGATATTCGTGAATACTGTTTAGTTGGAAATCACAACAACGTACAGATCTTCTAAGTGTGTGTGTGTATATATATACACTTATATAAAGTTACTGTTGAGCCTAGATTAATGGGCATCACACCGTTAAAGGCAGATATTTTCGGTCTCTTACTTCTACTATTTGTTACCAAAATAAATTTTGCAACATGGGGCACGTCGATATTCCAGATTCAGGACAGTGTCTTTTAGTCTCGCTCTTTATATAGGCTCTTAACATAACGAGCAATTGACTTTTTCAGTGTGGTCAGGCTAAAGTGCACATTTTATGACCTCTTTTAGTGAGCTATTTTCAAAATTGCATAAAATAACTTTAAGCATAACACTACAGTACTCAAAATCTTTGTTTTTTTCTGTTTTCTAAGTATTTTTTTAATTATTATTCTGTGTTTTAATAAACATTTAAGAATTTCAGTACAAAGAGTATTTATTATTTGATGAATAAGTTTGCTGAAAGGGATAATGATCTTATAACTACCTGCACAGATATCTTTGTATGCCTATACGGTATAGAATTAAATTTCAAACAACAAGAAGGGTGACTGACACTCGTACATCTGCGATTTTTATTGGATCGGTTGCAAACCATATACCGTAACAAACGTTTTCACAGATTAAAAGTGCAATGTTATTACTCTGGAGAATTCCCATTGTAAACACTGTAAGATACATAAGCGGATACATTTTGCATTTCTCGGGGAAGGAATGTGCGCGTGCTCTGTTGCCTTCGAGAGAGTCATACTAAAACAATTTGCACTTCATCGAGGCTCGTCAGACACTTTAGCCACCGTTGTGGCCTTTGAGGACCAACTGCAACAACGCCATTACCGGTAAGTGTGACAAATAATCATCTATTAAAAATTTTATTACAAAGTAAACACATGACCAGTGACTTAAAGAATAAGAGTATAAGTTTGTTATACATGTATTTGTGATCTCACATAATATCTGTGACTTTTATATAGATATTATACTACATAATATCTGTAGTAAATTTTTACATATGCATGTAATATGGAATGAAAATACATTTAAAACAAACATATTTCTTTGTTCTGTTTAGTTAACGTTTTCACAGTATACGCAAAAACACTTTATATATATGTAATAGAATGACTTTAAATGCCCTCATCAAACAAAATGGAGGCCCTTAAAATTCAGGAATTTGGTTTGGGCAATTTCGAATCCAGCTTTATATGATTCATTTTTGAAGTTTTAAGAGTACCTTGCTATAGAGGGCATATGAACGTAGATAGAAGAGTGACCTCTATGTTGAGGTTCTACTGTATATTGTACATTATTTGTGAAATTGGCAATTCTTTGAAGTGCGACGCTTGGTACTGCGTTCTTAAATTAAAAGTTTTATTTGAAATCTGGTACATCGAACAAAAGACAAATACTATAGTATTTTAGGTATTTCATTGTTTAAATTACTAAAATTGTTTTTTTACAGTAGGAATCGTCAGACGCACTTAAAATGCATGGGTGTGTGTATGTATGTATGTAACCTAGTAGATTTAAGAACGAATTATTTTCCATTATCAGTACTTATTCCCAACATAATGTTGATGAATGAAGTCTGTAACCATGGTACCCAATGTGTTGGAGATGTTCCATCTATCGTACAAGGCTCAGCATGGCCACGTGGTTAAGGCACTCTAATCGAGGCTCGCGGGTTCGAATTCCCGTCACACCAACATGCTCGCCCTTTCAGCTGTGAAGGCGTTATAATGTGACGGTCGATCCGACTATTCGTTGGTAAAAAAAAGTAGCCTAACAGTTGGCAGTGGGTGGTGATGAATAGCTGCTTTCCCTCTAGTCTTACACAGTTAAATTAGAGATGGCTAGCGCTTATAGCCCTCGTGTAGTTTTGCGCGAAATTCAAAACACCAAACTTATTGCCTTTTGCTGTCTGTAGCCAGTTGTGGGAATGTAGTCACCCGTAATACTCGGATACAATTTGAAGTAGAAATAAAATAATCCTAAAAATTCTACAAGGTAAAGTTCCTAACCACCACCCTTTTATTTTCCAAACGATGTTAAACAGAATTATAAAAACTCTGCCTTAGTAGTTCATGAAATATCAACCTTCAATCTTTCTATTGAAGGTTCAAATATAATCCAGATCCGTTCAGAGAGACCAAATATCTGAAATTAGTCTTTTCATATTCGTATGCTGAACAAAAATTTAAACTTTTTTTTTACGTTTCTTAAGAATAGTTGGTAATGGTTGGTATTTACACTGAACAAAAATATAAATGCCCCATGTGAAATATTTGTGTCACATGAAGAGTATCACCCAAAGTTAGTGTATACTCCTTCTCCTTGTACAAAATGGATATTTCTCTTGTTTAGTGTTCCAAATTTGAGTCTACCACTGCCTGTGAGCATTTGCTCAGTGATGCGTTAATGTCACTGAGTGCATGGATGTGGCATATCCAGACGCTGCTCAAACAGAATGAGCAGTACTCGGACACTCCTTATACTGGGGTCAATAAAAGGCCACCCCAAAATGTCAAATTTTGACAAAAGCAGCAATGCCTCAGATGACTCCAGTCATGCGGGAACGTGCCATTGGCATGTTGGAAGCAGGAATGTCCACCAGAGCAGTCACTGTGCAACTGAATGCTCACTATTGGACGATAGGACGTTTGAGAGTTCGTTTTCTACAGACGGGCAGTACTGCAAATCGACCTCATCCACATCGGCCACGTGTGACCACCCCATCACAGGATCGCCACATCCGTCTTGTTCACATGGAGGTGGTGGTGTTATAGTGTGGGCAGGCATCGTGTATGGGCAAAGAACACAATTGCACTTCATTGAGGGGAACTTGAATGGGCAACGATATCGGGACGAGATCCTCAACCCAATTGTAGTGCCGTTTGTCCGGCAGCATAATGTCACCTTCCAACATGACAATGCCCGACCACATGTTGCCAGGATCTGCACCCAGTTCCATGAAACTGAGCACATTCCAGTTCTGGACTGGCCTGCGTATTCGCCAGACATGTCGCCCATAGAGACGTGTTAGCGACCGTGTTCCAGTTCCGGATAATGTGCGTCACCTCCGTGTGGCATTCCATCAAGAATGGAATAACATCCCACAGGCCACCATAGACAACCTGGTGAACTCGATGCGAAGGAGATGTGTTGCTCTGACAGAAGCAAATGGTGGACACACAAGATACTGAACAGTGAATTTCTTCAGCCTGACTCCTACCATGTTTGAAGGAGTGACAGTCCTGTTCATATGCCAATATCAAGATGTAATGGACAGTGATTTGAAGATTATTCAATAACAAAATGAATTTTGGTTGATTTCATATATTGCATGTCCCTAATGTTAATAAAAACTCAAAAGTCTGACATGTGGCGTTTATATTTTTGTTCAGTGTACTAACTTCTATCTTTCCAGTCTGTCACTTTAAAATTAGGGATGATTAGTGCAGACATTAATTGAGAATTCAGCCATTGAAGCTTCATATAGATTTCAACAAAGCGTCCTAAATGAGACTTGTAGTAAATCATACCCCAGAAGTGATAAGCAGAATGTATCATCTTGTAACAAAAACATTAGTGGCAAATTTCGTCCACATGCCTAATGCAAAAGTGTGCGACACTATGAAGGTTTTGGTGTACGTAAGTTACTTTCATAGCATATCCATTCAACTGTCATGAACCTCAAGAAGCTGAATAATAAACTAGATATTCATGTCAGTCCAGTGGAAGAAATACCATTCAAGTTACGAAACATAGAGCCTTTGATTTCTTTGTGATTGGGTTATGGAAACATGTTGGTAATTCGTCGTCTTTATACAATAGATATATTGTGGAAAATCTGCAAGAAGGTGTGGTATGCTTCAGACAACAGCTTTATGGTGAACTCTTTTGCAATAAAAACTACGCTGCAGAAGTCATTGTTAAGATGCATAGATATCAGATTGGACATGATCAGACGTAGCAACATGGTAAAGCTCCAGAAACACTTTATTGTAATACATTCAACCTCTTTATACAGGAATTTTGTGTGTGTGTGTAAGAAACATTGTTTGATGTAAAGTTCGAATCAATCAAAATCACTTTTAATTCATTAGTCATAGATACTTTATATTCTGATTAAATATTATATTTGTTGCCTATTAACAAACTGTTACCAAGGAACGTCGTATATCTATTCCAATTCCCTCCGCTAGTACAGCGGTATATCTTCAGATTTACAACGCTAAAATCAGGGGTTCGATTCCCCTCGATGGTCTCAGCATATGGCCCGATGTGGCTTTGCTATAAGAAAACACACACATCTGTTCCAGTAGTGTTTTGTTTGTCAACTAGAAGTAGTCTTCAAAGCAATTCTTCCTCCATGACTCGTTTTATTTTTACAAAAAACAACAACCTAGAATATGCTGGACAATGTGAGCTATATCTAGGTCAGCTAAATTACGTTTCTGGGGAAAATTAGGCTGTTACGTTAATAGAAAGATGTTTCAAAACAACGGAAATGACTTCTGACAATAAATCATGACACCTTAGCCCAAATGGATGCGCGTGTACTATAACTTATGTAACCGAGAACACTTTATAACCATGTACTTTTATTATCATCATGCCTAGAAATAAAAATGTTAAATGCAATAATTTATCAGTCATTAAAATCACTGTCGTGCACATTCAACTGGAAAAGCTACGACGATCATATACTTCGAATGGTTTGGTAAAACAAACCTTTAGGAAAACTATTTTTTAAAAAGGCATCTGCATTCCTGGCACTGCCGTATCAAACCATCTTAAACCAAGTATAATCGTGATGTTAAAAAAATAAACATAGATTCAAAAAGTCCTGATACAAAATTATAAAAACTATAAACCGAGCACTTTCAGAAGGTAGGTCTCTTCATAGGCAAAACAAGTATAATCATAATCAATAGTAACATCAAGATAAAAAAATAAGTGGTAAAACATCAACAAAGAACAACAGCTTTTAGCCTTAACCACATTCTTGAGTTTTGTCATTAAAATGTAAACAGTTCGTCCAACTGTTGTGACTTTTTATGTTAACATCCAAATAATCATTTAACCATATGACTTCTGGTCTTTGAATATCCAACAAAAAATCTTATTTAAAGCCATGTATAAGCATTCCCGAATAAAAACACAACATATATTTTGTTAATAAATTGTAACAAAGTAAAAGGAAATTACTAAAACGAGTTGTTTTCACGCGAAAATTCAATGATTTGTCTGAGATGATAAAACACAAGTAAACAACACTGTTTTAGTTCGTTACTTTGTTTAATTCAAGGTACTCGAATGATTTACGGATGTAGAAAAAACGGATGGCACGTCGTACTTTGAATCTAATGGGGAAAAGGAAGAATACAATCAACAAAACAGATAAATATAAGAAAAATTCATTCGATAAAAGAACTGGCTAAAGATAGATGCAAAAAAAAGTGTGTGTTTTTTTAATAAAGACTCGAAAGCAATGTGTAAGAGAATTGACAAAATATGTGGGAGACAGACATCTTCATCAACAGATTGCTAAAAATCAAAAAAAGACCTATACATGTAAAGGAGAGAAAAATTGGAGAAGTGGTTAGAATACATCAAAGGGCTTTACGATGACGAAAAATTGAAAACTGTGTTTAGAAATAATTTTAAGGGCCCTTCTGTTGTGGAAGAATTAAGATGTGTAGTTAAAATAAAAATTAAAGCTGGAAAATCACCTGGATTAGAATCGAAATGACTGAGGGATTACATGAGTTTGGTATTGACAAGGCCATGAATTTTTAAAATAACATCTATGAAACAGGCCATATCCTAATAGCTTTATCAAAATCAATATAAACTACCAAAGAAACCAGGCACGAATGTATGTGAACCACACTGAACAACAAGTGTTATGAGCCACCTGACAAAAATATTGAGACAGTTATGATGAAAGCAATATTGGAAGCTAACCTGAAATGACAGAGGAACAATATGGATTTGTCAGAGGTAAAGACACAGTTAATGCACTTTACATCATGAGGGCTATCATAGAGCGTGTAATCGAAGTGCAGCTCAAACACCAATAAAACAGAAACAATGGTTACATCAAAGAAAAATAACAGTCCAAAATATGACACTTCTGAATCAAATGTACGAGTTGAAAGACTTAGGGACATAGATTACATCAGATGGAAATGTCCAAATGAGATCAAGAGCAAAATTGCACAGACTAAGAAAAGATTAAGATAAAAATATATTGAATGACAAAGGTATATCAATGAAATTACACAAAGAGTTCTTAGTTGCTACATCTAACCATTCTTGATGTACGATTACAAATCATGGACAATAAACAAACATAGAAAAATTATTAATGTGGCCAAAATATGGTTCCTTCTCAGAATGTTTAGAGATTTACACAAAGCTTAGAAAACAAATGAAGTTTTACAACAAGCAGGAACAAACAAACATCCATAAAAAATACCGAAAAGACAAGCAGCATTTTTTGGGCATGTGATGAGAGAGGAGATTGAATATTTGGTAAACTTTGGGGAGTCCTGGACAATTTAACAATTTGGCTGCACAAAGAGAAGATGACTGATGTAATCACAAGTGCTTGGGGCTGAGAAGGGTGGAGAGACAAGATTGCCTACACAACAAAGCGTTGCACTTAGTGATGACTTTACATGTTTAATACTTCAGTTGTGGAAACAAGGACTTTGTTATTCTAAAACCAATAGTAAACAATTTTCTATCCTTTACGGTTGTGCAATATTCTCAGATTTAACTGATTTTTGCCTTGATATTAGATAGGTACATTTTAAAACAGAAGGATAAGGGAAATATTGAAGTAAATCTAAATTTTAATAAACAACCGAGTAGAAACTAAGAAATAGCTAAATATGTGTCAAAGCAAAAGCGTAATGTGCATATTTGCATAGATTCTGAAGAATTGTCTTTCTACCATGTCTTTTGATCTCCCAACCGTGCTATTTTTGGAGATGATATTCCCTAAATTTACTCATGTCTCAAACTGAGTAGAACAAGATGCAGCTTTATTTTGATTAAAACTAGTACCTCGTTTTGCTCATAAGCAACACGATATCCCGCAAAATTTCTACATCAATGTCTAACAGGAACTCATTGTCCTTTTATGAGGCTAATGCTGATGCATCCATTAAACCAAGCTTTAGTTTTCAAAATGCTTGGTTAAGTTCCTAGCTTCATCTGAAGTGTACCTCAGTTTTTCTGAAAGCAGAAGTGATGTTTCTGTCTTCGAGAAGTTGGCTATATATTAACGCAAGAACAATGGAACTGCTGAATCCTCACTTGGCTACAAGTTGAAGCTAATTTCTCACATAGCTTTTCTAACTGGATTCACAGAGAATCCATCTCTCCCTACAATGTGAAAAAGGAACTTATTTTCTGTGCACGTGAATGAACACATTCCTCGTTTCAGTTTGAAGCCTTCTTTATAAATCTGTTAAAATTATATTATTAGATTTTCAAGCATAGACTTGGACATGTGATCAAACACCAAAACATCTTTGTTGAAGACTAGGCACCTGTCTAATTATAGTTCTTTAAGTTTAAGTTCAATTCTTCTTTCGAAAATTGTGATCACGTTACATATGTTAAGTAGCATGAAGCAGAATTCGTAAAAGCCTTCTTTCGTGTTAAAAATAGCTGTAGGCTCACTTTTATCATCTGGCCCAAATTGTCAAAATTTAGATGCCATATCTAAAGTTTTGAAATAATCAGAATCTTCTAACAAATCAAAACATTCATCTCTCCATAGTAAAGGGAATGTATCTTTACGTGTAACCGAGTTTACCATCTAAGATCAACACAAAACTTGACATTCCTTCCTTCTTCCTGACAATCGCTAATGGAGACGACCAAACACTCTTAAGAAATTATATGACCCTATCCTTCAATAACTATTCTATTTCAACACTGAAGACATCCCATTGTTCTTGGAAAGCTGATACAGAAACTGCTTTATTGGACAAGCACTTTCTTAATCTATGTAATATCAGGCCATTGTTGTTTAACCCAAATTACCATGTGGTCTTACAAACAAATCACCGTATCTAACTAACTAGTCACAGAGTTGATTTCACTCATTAAGTCTAGATTGTTTTCATGGTCTTCAACCACCAACCTCTGATGATGTGTTGATAGCCATTTACTTGTTTTTGGTCATGATGGAGTGGACATACCCCTAAATCACCACTAATGTTAGTTATTCTACTTCATTTACAACACTTCCAACAATACCAGTGTATATCTGAATCGTCAATCACCATTGATTACAGAGAGCACTGACAGTACATCTCTCTTTGGTTAAATTACTACTTAAGCTAATGTTGTCTGCTTTTTTAACAGGAATATTATTATCTCATATGTGACTTCTATAACTTCATTAAACAGTACTGATGCACTAGACTTTGTACGTAGTAAACTATAAACACCAGTTGTGTATGAGAAGGTACTATTATTTCTTCTGCTACATTCACTCATGCAGTTTACTGTTCCTGGACTCAGTGTTGTAGATACTGGATGACGCTCCTTTGGTATATCGATTCCCTGTTGCAAGGACAAAACTACTGAGGAATTTCTGCAGTATATCTATCCTGAGGATGACAATACTAGATCTGAAATTGAAAACAACTATTTTCGTTTTGTGGACGACATTTCAAGATAGTCCCAGAGATCTACTTCTCCTCTAATGTATAGTTTATCACCATTTGCTAGAACAAAGTCATTATCCACTGAACAGAGTGGTAGTTTAACTTAGAGGTCTGACTTTCTCGCCCTTGTACCCTCCCGGTTACAATATACGTTTTAATAAGTCCCAAGAGAGCCAATTACTAGGACTTGTGTAGTTTTCTGTGGTATTTGTTACTATCTACCACCTATTGTTAGTTATCCTTGACCTGCTTAGCTACTGGACGTTGTTGATAACCTTGCCTATTTTGCTGCTTAACAAATTACAGCTGCCGTTGCTTGATTGACATCTGCTGAGCCTTTGGCTGAAAACTGCCTCTGTTAATATGAGGATGTCTCTCATACTCAGTTTGTATTCAATATTCTGTGTCTAGCTATTTATATATTTGCAAAAGTTTTAACAGTTGTTTCTGCTTTCTGTTTTGGTAAGCTTACTTCCTCATGATTCATTGTCAAATAATTTAAAGAAACTATATGTATTTGTTTCCAAAATAAGTAGAGAGTAAAGAATCTAATATGTCCATTGGAACGAGCTTAAATACTGTTGTTAGTATTGGATTCCTAGCTAGGAACTACTTTTTTGTTTTTGACATTTTACACAATATTCATATAATTCTTTTATCATGTTATCCTAGTAAACTATCTTACTAATTGTAATGTAAGTCTCTTCATTAACTGAGCGTGCTGTAAGGGACTAGCATAATATACGCTTATTAATTTATTTATTAGACTTGTGAGAACAGATGTCCCAGAATTAGTTCTTTCTGACTTACATGGTGGTCAGTAATGAGATAAATTAATTAGTTTCTCCTTTGTTTCTTAGTAACTGTGTATTCTTATGGCTCGCATATTACTGTATCTTGATACCATGTTTCTTCATAACCATCTCTGTAATTTCACTTGCTTTACTTACTTTGCCAACTTCATACTTAACTGGTTGTGTTTTACTTAAATAATCTACATTAGAATGTTTTCTGCCAGGTGTATGCACAACTTCACAGTCATAGTTTTGTAGCAATAAATACCATTTACCTAATCTGGTGCCCGGCATGGCAAGGGGGGTTAAGGCTTTCGACTCGTTATCTCAGGGTCGCGGTTTCGAATCCCGGTGGCACCAAAAGTGCTAGCCCTTTCAGCCGTGGGGGCGTTATAATGTCACGGTCAATCCCACTGTTCGTTGATAAAAGAGTAGCCGAAGAGTTGATGGTGGGTGGTGATGACTAGCTGCCTTCCCTCTGGTCTTACACTGCGAAACTAAGGACGGCTAGTGCAGGTAGCCCTTGAGTAGCTGTGCGCGAAATTAAAAACAAACAAATAAACAAACCTAATCTGAATGATGGACACTTCAAAATTATAAATCACACGTGCTCTCTTTTCAGTAGAAAGAATATGAAGTGAAAATAAATCTTTAACGCACGTACATGTATATAGTAAATTACCTTAGTTAGCCATTATCTGTAATTATAGTAAAATATGTGCCACAAACAAATAATATAAATATTTTAATACCCTGCTACAGTCATCACCAAACCTCTCCTGCTATTGAATAATTTTATCTTCCTTACTTGGTTGTCTACTATAATAAAATACTGAATGATCCTTCTTACTGTATATCGTGATGCATCAGTACTTAACACAAATTAGTTATTAAAGTTTAGGTAAATCAATATGAGAACTTGTGTCAAGGCATCTTTTAATTTCTCAAATGATACTTGTCTGTTTTTAGTAGTTTTTAAAAGACTACTTTTTCATTTCTTAGTTCAGTTAAAGGTCCAGCTAAAGATGTGAAGTGCAATACAAGTCTTAGTATAAAACAAAAAACAGTTATCCAAGAAATGTTTCAATGTATTTAACCTTCTTAGTTCTTGCATACTTTTAGTTTATTAAGGTTGAATTTTACACCATTAATGGTTACAGCGTGATTTAAATATTCGCCTTCCATTCTATGGAATTAACATTTTGATGGTTTCAACTTGAGACCTTAGCGTATCCTTTCAAAGGCATGATGCAGGCATTTTAAGTCCTCATCAAAGCTAGTTATCGAGACAACAAAGGCATTCAGAATCTTGTAATCTAGATAGGAGGGCGATATTCATTAGTGTCTGAAAAATATATGATGCATTGTATAATGTAATGGCATACAGTAAACTCTTCCTGTAAGTGCTCGACTATTTTGACCATCCTTTGAACTACATTTAATCATGAAAGTATGACTTTTAATATAATAAGTGCACCTTCACGACATTTAGCAAGCATTCAATAAACAATGCAAGCTTTTTACGCACAAAAACTGACTTTTTAAATTAAGTTTTTATGCTAAAGATTTGACTGTGAACTTACGAAGACGAAGTCTAACTCAAACTCTGACAAGTGTTAGAAGATGTCGTGTTAAAATCTAATTTGTTTTACCTTACAATTTTCATATTTTATTTGCTTAACCTCTAGAACATCCTCGTGAATTAATATAATAATTTTTGTTTCTGTACTAGAACTTTACTTTTGTTTTTGTACTGGAACTTTACATTCTACCTGTTATTGTTTCTTCCCAAATACCACTTTAATATACTTAACTGATCTTGTAGCCAGCACAAGAATATACGAAAAAACTACTATTTTTTTCTAACATACCCAATTATCTACTAGAGCAAGTTTTGAGGTTATTCTCCCCATCTCTATCTTAAGAACATAAAACTCCTCCTACTGCATACCCTGCATGCTTCAGTACTTAATATAAAACCCTTAATTACTTACTAATAACACTATGTAACACAACTTTTGTTCCTGGATAGTATGTGTTATTTCTTAATTGCTTATGTTGTAAAAGTATAGAAAATGGCCATTATTCCCTTCAAACTTTGCTTTTTTGACCTGGATAATGAAATTTAGAAATTTTCTCTGTAAAAACGTTTTCATTTACATAAGGTCTGAATAAAACAACATATGAATCAAGATTTACATGTATTTGTACTAAAGCTATACAAAAATGAACAAAAATGTTTAGAAGTGAGTAGTTTTTGGAGATTTGCGGCGGCAATATAAATCACTTTCACGTATCAGACCCCAAATTTAGTCTCCCATCATGTTTTCGCTATACACTCCTTGGTATATCATGGTCCAGTATATCATGGTGGAAGCGCTCGCCTTGCTCCTCTGAGTATGCTCCCATGTTCTTGAATTTATCAAGATGAGCGTCAAGGACATGGACTTTCAGGGACATCCTGCAGCCCATTTTGCCGTAGTTCTTCGCCAGAGCCTCAACCAGTTCCATATAATTTTCGGTCTTGTGATTGCCCAAGAAGACCCGGACCACTGCGACAAAGCTGCCCCAAGCTTTTTTTTTCATTCCTACTGAGCTTCTTGAGTATTTTTGTGCACTCCAGGATCTTCTATATTTATGGTCCAACGAAGACACCAGCTTTGACCTTTGCCTCAGACAGCTTAGGGAAGAAGTCTCGAAGGTACTTGAAGGCTGCTGACTCCTTATCAATAGCTGTAACAAATTGTTTCATAAGACCTAATTTTATGTGCAATGATGGGAACAACACCTTCTGGAGGTCCACTAGTGGCTCACACCTGACATTATGTCTCCCCACAGAAACTCGGTCCATTGAGGTCAGTGCTTCCTGTTGTAGTGCGTTGCAGTGTCCTTGCTGTCCCAAAGGCAAATATAACAGGGCAACTTGGTAAAGCCTTGAAGACCCATCAGGAATGCCACCATTTTGAAGTATCTGATAACCTCCCAGCCATACTTATCATACTTCAAGGCAGATGCTGTCACAGAGTACTTTTTCACTCTTGTCTTGATAAATTGGCCACATACATAGCAGAATGCGTCTGAAGAATGCTTGCAGCTTCTTGATGCCATCTCTGATAAAATAAGATAGGTCTATATGTTCACTCAGGCAGCTAGGATTAAACTAAAGTAGTAAGTAATGAGCCACTGTATATATATTACTATGAAAAGTTCTAGAAAATTCTAAAAGGTTCTTGAAAATTCTCGTAAGCTCTACAACATTCTAGAAAATTATTGTAAGTTCTTCAACATTATGGAAAATTGCTTGAAAATACTTGTAAGTTCGAGAAAATTTTAATTCAGCTACTCAGCTCTGAATCTACCTGTAATGTTCTGGAAAATAGGTAAATTTGAAATTTCATTACCCAGGCTACAGAAGCAAAGTTTGAAGAGAAAAATAGGTCTTTTCCATTTACTTTAAGTATAATCAATTGTTAAATAACACTTTGTGCCTAGGAACAAAAAAAAAGTAAACATTTTGTGACACAGTGTTATATGTCTGTACATGTTAAGTTGTGTAACGCATGTGAAGTTCGTCTGCATACCTTGGTGAGAAATTTATCTAAGTTTATCTATTGTGTTCTTTATCTCATTTTAAAAGTTTTTGACGTTTACACTTTAATTACTCTTATACCAATTAATTGAAAATATACACAAAAACAAGAAATGTTGTACTCGTGTGTGTGTGTGTGTGTGTGTATTGTTAACCCTAATTTTCTGTAGGGTTATCACTGGTATTTTACTATTTTTTTAAATTTTGAATATTGAGTTAGGAAAGTAAAATAATAAGATGCTCAAAAAGTAAAATGTCATATAACTATTGTAATCTAACTGTCTCTCTAATTAAGGTATAAGTGTTTTCAAGTATTTCCATTATTTGCTATAGGTGAACTCATTTAACAACTTTGCATCAGAAGTCTAAAAATCTCTTTAGAAGAAGGTAGTCTATTACATAATTCAGTAACAAAATCACCTTTTGTTATTCATTATAAATAATGTATTTACAACCATTAAAAATACAATATGTAAAAGGGAGGTGAGGCACGTGAGTTTCACTTCGTGGTTTATATCTCTGTAAATAAAAATGACTGGGGGCTATATATTTAGATTATGAATTAGCAGTATATCTGTACTATAAATTTGTCATTTGTATTAGAACTCAGAATACAGTGAGAAGATTATCTAAATTTGATAACATGGAGCAAACAATATTGAAAATTTGTGTATGTAAGTTATTTCAAAATTAAAACTTCTATGATATTGTTTGTTTGTTTGTTTTAGTTTTTGAATTTTGCAGAAAGCTACTCGAGGGCTATCTGTGCTAGCCGTCTCTAATTTAGCAGTGTAAGACTAGAGGGAAGACAGCTAGTCATCATCACCCACCGCCAACTCTTGGGCTACTCTTTACCAACGAATAGTGGGATTGACCGTAACTTTATAACGCCCTCACAGCTGAAAGGGCGAGCATGTTTGGCGCGACGCGGATGCGAACCCGCGACCCTCAGATTACGAGTTGCACGTCTGAACACACTTGGCTATGCCAGGCCTATAATATTGAAACTTGATTTATTAACTGCATCTTGATGCCAAGTTTGTTAACATAAATTAGCTTGATTAAATTTTGAATGTAAGTTATTAAAAAAGATCATGATATATGCACTTTTACTTATCTGTAGGCCCAGCATGGCCAGGTGGGTTAAGGCGTTCGACTCGTAATCTCAGTGTCGCAGGTTCGAATCCTCGTCTTACCAAACATGCTCGCCCTTTCAGTCGTGGGGACGTTATAATGCGACACTAGAATATTTAAGATCGTGAATTTTAAGAGATATTAATTGGTTTGGTTAGTTTTGAATTTCGCGCAAAGCTACTTGAGGGCTATTGTGCTAGCCGTCCCTAATTTAGCAGAGTAAAACTAGAGGGAAGGCAGCTAGTCATCACCATCCACCGCCAACTCTTGAGCTACTCTTTTATTTACGAATAGTGGGATTGATCGTAACATTATAACGCCCCCATGGCTTAGAGGGCAAGCATGTTTGGTGTGACGGGGATTCGAATCCTCGACCCTTAAATTACGAGTCAAGTGCCGTAGCCACCATGCCTGGCAAATTATTTTGAACTGACGAAAACAATAAAATTTTGCAAAATATTATGAAATATATAGTAATTTACACTGTACACAGTCGTTTACTGTTTTTCTAAATGAAATCACTTCATTCATTCAATAACTTGGATATGAAGGGTTATGATTCCACGTTGAAATTTTTTCACTGCATGCTCTATTATACTTTACTGTAACTGTCAGTAGTATAAAAGAAACATAAATCTAAACATTTAAAGTAAAATTAATACTGTGGTAATCATCGTTTATTTATTAAATATTTCTTACCCGTATTATGGTCCGCAGAAAATGTATTCCTTGTAAATGATTGTTTGAAAATTTGTTTTTTATATTCTCTTAATAGAAAACTTCGAAAAATACCAAAAGAAAGGGGATATACCCATCAACAACATATAGCCTTGATCTTTATCCTTAACTTCTATGAAAACTTATGACTGGCTAAGTTATTGACCTTTCTAAACAAAAATACGTTTATTTTTGTTGAGTTAAATAGAATATATCCAGTAGAAGATTTAAGAATGGAATGTTGAGCAGATGACAAAATATTTTCTGGAGCTGGTAATTGTTAAAATCAGTTCAGTTCTCACATCATCGTAGCTTCAACAAACGCTCAAACGCTTATATTTGCTTGATATATAACTTAACGGTTTATTTTGAGTATGTAAGTAAACAAAGTGTTCTACAAGTGCACGCTAATATGAAAGTCTTAATAGGATGGCCAGTCAGAGAATTTATATATATATATTAATATATTAGTTAATTTACCGATAGCACAGCTGGTTTATTTCTTTCGACAAGATAGGCCCGGCATGGCCTAGTGCGTAAGGCATGCGACTCGTAATCCGAGGGTCGCGGGTTCGAGCCCGCGTCGCGCTAAACATGCTCGTCCTCCCAGCCGTGGGGGTGTATAATGTTACGGTCAATCCCACTATTCGTTGGTAAAGAGTAGCCCAAGAGTTGGCGGTGGGTGGTGATGACTAGCTGCCTTCCCTCTAGTCTTACACTGCTAAATTAGGGATGGCTAGCACAGATAGCCCTCGAGTAGCTTTGTGCGAAATTCCCAAACAAACAAAATCTTTCGACGAGAAAAGTTTTCTTTATAGTTTATTATTTTGCTATTAAATACATGAAATAAGCTGTTTGCAGGCTTGAAAAACACTGACGGAAATTTTGATTTGCTTTATAAAGTTTATATACTGAAACAACCATGCTACATAGAACAAGAAAAATAGTGACAAATATACTTCTCTTTTACATAAATAGAATTTATAATATCTTTTTACATTTTATAAGCCATACAGGGTGTGCAAAGAGAGATGTTGAGTTTGAAGTGTGGATCCTGTTTTCTACACACAAACAAACGTAAAATTACACAGGCTTGCAAATGGAAACTTCATAAAAGTTGTTCTAATTTAAATAATAAATCTTCCTTAATTCAGCTAGGTAGATTTCGAAAGTAATATTCGTTTTTCTTTATCTCGTAAGGAGTTTTTACAAATCGGGAAGAAAAATACAATCCTTGCTTAGATCAAATTATTATTTCATTTACCACATCTCTTAAAATTATATTTATTATATTTGGGTTCTAGAACGGTCAATGAGACTCTCGCGTCACAATTGGTCTAGAGAAATCTATAGCCAGTGGTTGTCAAAATTTTAAGCTTAACAAAATGTGACCCAATTTCAATCAAAACGATTCACTTATATCAAAGTACATATGACATTATGTGAAACATCCATACGTGATGGGGAAAAATGGATATCATTTTAGAATTCAGCGTACAGAAATTACTGTTGAACATTAAAAATGTCAAGACTCTAAAACCGTCTCAGGCCTGTGTTATCTAAAATGCGGGCCTGATGTGATGGATGGTGTCGAATTTAACAATTCATGTTGTATCATCATAAAAGTCAAAATGATTGTAAATATTGTGTTTTGATCATCAGATAGAATATAAAATCTTATAATCATTCAAAATATACACAGACAGATATTAAACTAATGATCTTCACTAATTGTATACTTAGTCTAGTCTTATACCCAGGATTTTAGGTGGAAATATTATGCTTAAATCCTTATATGATGGAAAATGGCAAAGAGATAACTCAGCTTTAAAGTATTTAAAACGCAGAGAAAGACTGAACTTAGAAGTGCACTTAACTTCAAATATTTTCCTGCTTAAAGTTTGGCATTACTTGTAATCAGTAAATTGTTTTAGTATCTACTAAGCTTATTAAAACAAGAATATGTTTATGTCCACCGTCTATTATCACTGCGCATGCTTTTTAGCTTCTATTATATTAGTTTCCGGTATCGCCATTTTAACGGAAATAAGTAAAGGTGCGGAGTTGAAAAAAAAAAAAAAAAAGAGAGAGAGAGAGAGAGAAAAAAAAGTGTGCGTAGTTAGTGAAACTGGAGGCCAGAATGCCTTTAGCACAACTCGCGGGAGATCCATGGAAATCACTGAAGCAAGAAGCTGAGGTAAAGTGCATTTTCTGTGATAAATAAATATTTCACTTTTGAAAAAAAACAAGCAAGACATATCTTACGTGAGATTATAAACATTGTACTTTTGGTGTGCGATTGTGGACCACTTGTTAGCCGTATGTTACTATAATTTACAAAGTACAATGCTGTAAATAATGTAATACCGTCACTAATACTAACAGTAATACTGCTGTCAAGACTTAAGGGCAGTAATAATATTCATAACAAACAGTTTTGCTTATCTGTGTTAAATGTTATACTATCACTAATACCAATAGTATTAGTAATACTACTGTCAAGACTTACGGGTAGTAATAACATTCATAACAAACAGTTATTGAAGTTAAATGTTACAATACTTATTATCGGTGACTGATAAAAGTCTAGGCCAATATATTACTTGAATAAAGTATTTAATATAACTTCATATAATAATTGTAACTATAAGTTTCAGTGTGATGAGAAAGTTACACTTGCCATGTTTTATGGCATTTTAGTTTAAAACAATTTGATAAATCACTAAATTTATTTGTGCTAAGAGTAACAGTTATTAATAAGAGCTAGTTGCATTTAACTTGAAAATAATTATAGGTATTATCTTACTCAGTTATCAATAGACATCAACTCAAGTAAGTCTTATAAATTAAATTCTGAATTTCACTTACTAATATTAATTTAAAATATTTTATTATTTGTAGAACAAAAATAAAATGATTTACTGGCTTCAAATTAAAATATTTTATAATTCTCTTGATTCATACACTTTATACATTGTTCGTATTGTAGTGGCTGCATGCTTAGTAATACTGTACTGTATATTTTCTTTCTAGTACAACTGAACACTCTTTTTAATTTTCCATATATATATATATATATTTCACACAATAATTACATTCCTAGAGATGAAAAAATTAAATGTCATTAGTTTTTATACTGTGTTATTTTTTTAATATTAACATTGTAAGAAAAGCCTGTTTTGTGTTTGTTTTTATGTACATATTATAATCAAATCAACATCATTTGAGTTTTGAAATTCTTAATGTGGGAAAGACCTGGGCATAATGTTTTAGCATTTTACAGAATATCTTGAATTGTTTAGTTCATTTTAATGCATGTAATATATCTCAGGAATTTAATTTCTTTATAATAAATGGTAAACAAATGTCTGTGAATGTCTACATTTTTATATTTAAGATTCTTTTTTAATTTTAATATAGTATATTTACATTCATATTAACAACTGCAACATATATGAAAAACATACTTTTGCATTTAATAATATATGTGTATATGCAATGTATGCAGAGTATTATGAATGTTGAAAAATTTGCCAATGCTGAGACTTTGACCTGAGACCCTTTGGTTTATATACTAGTGAAGTTGGGCAGATGTTTTACTCACTAAAATAATAGGACTAAGTCCCAAGTTGATAACCTCTTCATCCTGATGTTAGACATTACAGTATTCCAAACATTCAAACCAAACATATTTGCTCTTGAGCCTAAAACACTTCATGTTCAAACTAAGAATGTGTACAGATGGTTTGATATACCACCTACCCAGTTTAAATGTTTACTGGGGGATGAAAGAATGACTAATTAGGTATCAGTATGACAATGAAGATGCTAAGAAACCTGTCCTGAAACATACTTAAAGCCAGGATCTTTTATTTATACCATTACTATACCAACTAGTCTACCAATGCTCAAGTCTTAAGCCAAAACACCTTCCAAATTTCTGACAGTTGTAATGTGTTTTTGACTGAAACAAGTAGTTGCAGTATGGAAATACAGGTGAACCTTATGCATTACATTTCTGAATATGTATATATATATTATTGTAATTTAATATATTACGTAAGTTGTTATTCAACACCCATTTTGTATGGTGTTTATGTACAAGTATGTTTCAGTGGGAGGATAAAAACAATCATGGAAAATGGAAATAAGATTAATTTACATTGAGATGATTGTTGTGGGAGATATGTGTAAGTTTTCAAACTATGAACAAAATAGTTTTTAATCTGATTTAAAAGGTAAGCTAACTTACATTTTTATAACCTTTAGAAATTCATTTCAGAGATAACAGGGATGACTTGTTTATAATGAAAGTAGTAATAAACTTCAGCTACATATAGTCTGAGGAACATTGGGAAACTAGTGTATTAATTTTGAATTAGTTTTAACTGGGTTATTGAAAACAAAAGGTGTTGGTTTAATTAAACAGTTCTATAAATATCAAAGGGAAAAATAAAACAAAAGTGAAGTAGTCTTTGAATGCTTAAGAATGGTGTTTATTTAAATGTAGAGTATAAATGTTATACATTTAAAGTGATAAAAACCCTATAACCTGAGCATTATTGAAACTATTGAAAGGTGGACCTTTATTCTTCACAGTTCTCATGTTATAGGGTTTTGCCATTTTATATTAAGAATTCTTGAACCTCTGTGCTCTTCTGAGATAATGAGTGATGTACATTTGTAAATACTTAAGTATTTAAATTATGTTAATTACTAAAAGGATATTAGAGTTATAAAGAGTATTAATTAAAGATATCTAAGAAACTTACAGGGTTTCACTGTAGAATATATTTTGAAGTAAAACTTTATATTCGATAAACTATTTTTTTTGTCACTTCATGTGATTAATTTTTAGTATTATGTTTAGAGCTCTACTGTTACTACTGAAAGTATCAAAATCATTGGTAAAATGTTGCAGAAAATACTAATTAGTAGTTGTATTTTTTATGAATGTTGAAGTTAAGAAATGCAGAAAATGAGCATGAGGGTAGAAAGCTAAGTTAGTTGACACTTTATGATTAGAAAAGTTTTGATCATGAGTCTGTTTGGATAATTTTGTTGCATATCTCATGTTTTAATAAGTTGTATAATACTGTTAATAATACCAACTCCAAATTCATTTATCATAGTGACATATTGAAGAGGGTGATATTATTGATTATATTTTTTCTTTCTTAGAAATACCTGAAAATTTTACTGATTGAACTAGAATATAGAAAATATTAAAAAGTATTTGTGGTAGATTACTGGACTTGACCTTTCAAAACTTTGAAAGAACTTTGTTGGTCAAGAAGAACATTTGGAATGTGGAAAAATAAAAATGACTTGTTGATAAGAGCTTAAAACCTTTAGCTAAGTGTTTAGTTTTAGTGACAAAAAGAGGTCATAACATACTGGTATCTATACTTCTAGAAATGCTGAAGTGTAAGAAGGATATTGTATTAGATGTACTTGAGCATTAATTGGAGCACAGGTAGGTTTATTAAGGGCAGTTTTAGTTTTCTTGTTTTGGGCAGGAATTGTTGTGTTGAAAAGAGTTTAGAAATAGGCTGCTGGAACAAAACAAACACATAATGTTAGAACTTGAAACCTAAAAAGAGAAGTTTAAGGATTGGACCTTATTTGAAGCACAGAAGGACTACACATATTTTGATCCAGATATTTTTAATTGTTAATGGGGGTTAGATAATTCAGTGTATGAATGTTGGGTGGTTTATTTATGTGATGGAATTAGAAGGATGTAAAGGCAAACTTAGATACTAGCTATTTTGTATTCAAGCTTTAAACACCAAGATCTAGAAATATCCATTTAAATTATTTCTTGGTTAGTTGTAAATTATGGGATGTTTGCATGATAATTTGGTTATTTTACATTTGTTTAAATAATTTTAAAATGTTATTGGAAAAGCACATGGATATGAAGAGATTACTTTAGTTTGATTTTGATTCTTGTATTTATGTATAAAGTTTAATTATACTTTATCATGTTTTGCATCATAAACATATATAAAAAAAAGAATGAGATCCACAACACACTTTGATGGGATTCCTGGTCTTATCCTGCTCTTTCTTGAAACTTAAGGTTTCAGTGTATGGTACTTGAGATATACAAAGTCAGTAAGTGTATTGATAAGTTTTAACTTCAATTTTTGTTTTGTTTTCTTTAACTAATAGGGTGAGAAATCATAAAAATTTGAGATTTTAAAAGGCCAAACACATCTTTTGTTGAGATAGTTTTTATTTCTTCATCAAGTGGTAAATCTGTGAAACAAATTTGTATCTAAAGTGTATTTTTTTTAATATCTTGCAAAACTACACGAGAGCTATCTGTGCCAGACTTCCCTAATTTAGTAGTGTAAGACTAGAAGGAAGGCAGCTAGCCACCATCACCCACTGCCAACTCTTGGGCTACTTTTTTACTGACAAATAATGGGATTAACCATCACATTATAATGCCTCCATGGCTAAAAGGACAAGAATGTTTGGTGTGACGAGGATTTGAACCCGTGACTCTCAGATTACGAGCACCTTAACCACCTGGCCATGCCGGACTGTGCATCTAAAGTGACCAGGACTACAATACTGAAATAAGGGAACAGTTAATGAATAATTACAAGATCAATGTTGAATTATTTTAGTGATAAAGTTTTTTTCTTGTTGTTAAGGAAAATTAGAAGTCAGGACATCTTCTATGGTCCAAAAAAACCTCTTGATGTTGTGTAATTTGATTTTTATTTATTTTAGAATAACAATGATTTTGTGAAGCATTATATTCAGAAAGTAAAGGCATGTATCCATTTTAGGACCTTGCATAACATATCAAATCGAACAAGTTTTAGTTTTCTTGTGGAAGATAACCAAAAACTTAATTTCATTTTAAAGTTATATTAATTTGCAAGTTGTTATTGAAGATTTCACATGAAAATAGTACATGCATTTGAAATAGTTGAAACTTGCATTATGCTGTGGTATTAGAGCTAGTAGAGAACAAGTTTCGTAAAACTTTGAGAGTTAAGATAGCATTGTGGACCAAAACTCTGATGACAAAAGTTACAATACCCTTGGCTGTGGTTTCGCTAGATCTGTGTGGGTTTTTTGAAGCAAGAATCATTAGAACATTTGAGAAGAGCAAAGTGACGAAAGGACATTTGAATGCTTGAAGATGTCCTCATATATCAAAATAGTTCATCAGGGCACCAAAATAGTTTATGTATTGCTCTTCAAGTTTATGTACATTTATAATAAAAGTTTAAAAGAATACAAACTTAATACTCATACAGAGCCATCAAACAAATCATTTTGTTTTTGATTTCTCAAAGCCCGTTCCCTTGGCTGTGGTTTCGCTAGATCTGTGTGGGTTTTTTGAAGCAAGAATCATTAGAACATTTGAGAAGAGCAAAGTGACGAAAGGACATTTGAATGCTTGAAGATGTCCTCATATATCAAAATAGTTCATCAGGGCACCAAAATAAGTTTATGTATTGCTCTTCAAGTTTATGTACATTTATAATAAAAGTTTAAAAGAATACAAACTTAATACTCATACAGAGCCATCAAACAAATCATTCCACAAAGTTTGTAACAAAACTAATTTTATCAAGGAACATGTCTTTACTGGAGCTATCACAACTTAAACACCTGATCTTTTATTTTTGTATTTGTATTTCTAACTTTTGTGTAACCTTACTCATATAGTAAATTTACAACTCTATTGGCAGAAATATTTCTCATTCATGCCAGTACAGTTTCATATATAAAAATGTTAAAAAATCTATTGAGGCAAACATTAATTTTAATTTATTACATCAGTTTGATTATTGCTTAATCATTTTGTAAAGAATATTGTATACAAAAACTGTCTACAGTTAAGTTTGAGCAAATCAAAATAAGAAGATAATTTAGCATTAGTTTTATTAGCTTTCATGGTGTTCTAAAGATCTTAAGATGTTTCATAATACTACAGAAAATGTTGATCATATAACTTTACTCAGGTGGTTTCAAATTTCTGTAAAGTCTCCAAGAAACCTTCAGTCCTAAAGGTCATCAGTAATTTTAACTTGATCCTCTTATCATATAAAGTTAGAAAACCCACAAATTTTCATACACCGTGAAACCTGATAAAAGCACTATAAAAACTTGGTGTCATTAGGTTGTCACGTGATGTGTGCCTGTTGTTGTTTTCTGTGGCCATTTGAAACCAATAAAGATCTGTACCCACATGATGTAAAAATGATATGTATTAGTTACTGCATGTGGATTGGACGGTTGTAAATTTAGTTTCAAGATTTACTTCAATCACTAGACTAAATCACTATCTTGAGATTTTTTTCAAACATTACACTTTGGGTAGGCTAAAACAGAGAGTTACTTTTTTACCCCATCATGTATTAGTTTAGTGATTTTTCATCTATGTGTGAGTGGCAGAAAAACCTAGCTGATCTCACAACGTATTATTGGCTTCAAAGAAGCATTTATGTGATAATTTTCTAAAACACTTTTTTTAAAATATACGAAATTACTTTTGTTGCTATTAACAAAATTTCAGATGTAACTACTGACATAGCTCTCACATGCAAAAGACTTTAAGAATCATTGAATAATAAGAGGTTTATTTAGATCCACATAGAAGTTACATCCACATGTCAATTAACAAATATCTCAACTTATGTCAGAAAATTGATAAGGTTTTGATATCTGGTCTGAGACTAGAAGGTTTGAAGATATTTTCTGAAAAAAGTGGTTTGTTGCTTGGCATGGTCTGGCCAGTGGCTAAAACAAAAATACTATTATAGTTGTTAATTGGCTCTGTTTCTTTCACAATTTGATGAACATATCTTTCATACCTTAAAAAGCAAAATAAGGCAATGACAGGCACATTAAGTGTTTTATTTCACTTTGCTGGATGCAATTGGTCATTTAAAATTCTGTCACAGCTATAAGCCTTTTGTTAGTAAAGCATATCTTTGTTTATTTCTTTCATATTTCTAATGCTACACGTTTAAAGTGTTTTATGATGGATGAATTTCAGTCTATTTAACTTATTTCTTACCCTGAAGTTTTAGAAAAATACTAATTTTATTGTTTCAATTTTGATAAACTATAATGATTACATACTTTCTGCAGTTATTTTTAACTTGCTGACCTTTTGGACAATCTTTAACAACTTACTAACATGCATGTTTGTTGAATACTTTGCAGTTTTAAAAATCAAATAAAACAATACTTTAAAAGTACTAATTAGTGATTTGACTTGTTTTATAAAAAACACAGCAGTTATTGAAAGATGATACTTTTTTAACAGTTACAATATTTTAGACCAGCTAAACAACATTTTTTCCCAAGTCTTGAAATGCTTAAAACATTGTTCTTTCAGAGGTGATTATTTGCAGTCATTGCTAACATAATGTGTCACATACTTTGCAATTACATGATGAAACATTACCAGAACTTTTAGTTTTATCATGTTTATTAGCTTATGTATGCTGTGTGTGTCTGTTTATAAACATACACAGGCACACACACCTCATTTTATTAATAACTTGTACCAAAGCTTCTTTGTGGGATTATAAGGTCCATTCACATTTCGTTCACAGAAGTCTCATTGTACCAGTCAAGCATCTCTGTTATTTTAATTACTTCTTCAGCCACTTCAATGTGCTAGTTCTTTAACTAACTTGTCTGTTAATTAAATAAGTAATTTCAGTTCAGCTTTTTTTTTTTAATTCTCAGATTCTCTCATGTTTGTGTTGAGCATCTGACAGAACATCACCACATGATGTTCATTCATTAAGTGAGAATTACAAAACATTGATACTTTTCTATAGATCTCATAAGCCCTAGGGAAAAAAAAATTGACTAGTTTTATCTTACTCAAATAAAAGAAAATAATAAACCAGGTGCACACCTCAGAATCCCCTTAGTATGTATACAACGTTTCAGGCCTCCAGATTCTTTCTTTTTGGAGTTGTGGTAGTTGCATGCACACACAGATAAGCTCATTTATTATTATAGATGAAACTTTTTTTTAATCATATGTGGTCATTGGCAGTCCTGTTGACAACTTTTGACTGCTAGATACAGAGCTTTTAGGCTAGGTAAGAACAGTACAATTAGCATGAATAAACTTATTTCTTAGACATCTGCATTATGCATTAGTAAGTATATATCTTTTTTTGTCACCACTGGAGGCAACAGTGCAAGTTAAACAATTTATTTATTTATGTATGGTGTATGTATTGCTTATGAGAAGACATACCATGTTCATCTGTAATTAAAGATAATGTGATTCGAACAAGAATATTTTGCACATTTTGATTGCACTTTTACACAGTATATGTAGCTCATCCTGTGTCTCCATTAAGCTCTACATTGTGGAACTTCTTTCCATCCAGTACTATCTTTTCTGTTTCTTCCCATGTGATAGTTCTTTATATTTGTATTGCTTTCCACACTATTGGCAACAACATTTAAACAGGTTTCCAGCTAACTAGTGCATTCATAACTTTTTTCTTCAACAGTACTGCTCCCCAGTGGCACAGTGTTATGTCTGTGGACTTACATTGCTAGAAACCAGTTTCAATACCTGTGGAGGGCAAAGCACAGTTATCCCTTTGCATAGCTTTGTGTATAATAATTAACAAACAAACAAAGTAATCAGTATATGAACATTTACTACCATACATTTACATTTACCATAGTATATGAACATTTTATCTTCTGCACTAATTTCATCATCGCCTGTCTATCTTGCTTCCCAAAGTTCCAAGATGTGAATGGATTTCTTGATGACATTTGCCAGTTTACCAACACTACATAGCATCCATATTGTGATTCAGAAATAAAAATAAAGCAGCATTGTTTTATTGTTGCACTAGCATATAAAAACACCGTAAATGGTTCAAAATAAAACTTTGGGTGTGGACAACATTTTTTCATTGATATTAAATTTATTATCCATTTAACTAGTTAAAGAACTGAAATAATGTATGATGACTAATTTAACAAAAAGTATTTCTCACAAATTAGTTTTACATGTCGACATCATTTTGGGTGTACAGAATTTACCAGGAGGCCGTAATATTTATCATAATCTGGAAATAAACTGGTCAAACTGCAAAAAGTGAAGGATCAATTTTTTTTTTTTAAATCAACATATAGTTTTATGTTAGGCTGATTTTGGCTCAGCTGCAAGATTAAAATTGTAACCTTGTTCACATATTTTATCAAATTAGGGATCATGCAACTTGACCTTAAAAACCAACAACAACACAAAAAAGAGAACCAAGAATGTGTGTATTTAGCCAACACAAGGGTTGATTTGAGAAATAAAAAAACAGAAGTTTTAACTTAGCTAAAAGAAAAATATATCTTAAGGTATATTATATTATATTAAGTTATGCCTGTTAGTTTATTGTATTTTCTTGTCTCATTAATTTCATTTTTATCTGTCAGAAAAAAACAACATTAATTTATATGGTACATGACTATCCTTTTTAATATTAAATGACCTCACTTAGAAAACTGGTCATGCCTCTTTATTTCTTAAAAAAGTTTATATTACCTGCAGTTTACTTGGATAATACTATAAATACTTATCTGTATAATGTTTAAAAAGTGTTAAAAAAATTTAAGAGAGATGCATGGTTTTTCAAAATGTTTAAGAACTAGAGCTTGTAGTTAAGCTGCTAAAAGGAGGTCTGTTTTATTGTTAAAATGCTAAGTTTGGCGATAAGGACTGTTATATTACGGTTGAAAATACACTCTTTTGAAATCCATACTTAGACTTATCATTGATCGGAACTACTTTGTTGTTAGGGTAATAAATTTATGTAATAGAGGTCATTTTATGTGTATGAAGTGTGCTGATTTTTTAATTGTTTATGGATAAATGAATAGATGAAAAGTTAGTTAGTTAGTTTGGGTTGGCAATAATATTGGTAGTTTATAGAGCTTGATGGCTTGATCAGGCATCTGCTACCTTGCTTGTTCTGACGTTCTTGCTTAAGTGTGTAATATTGAAGCACCTTGAATGTTTTTCTTCTCAAGTTTTTGTCATTTTAGACATGAAGAGGCTGATTACATAATTTTATCTCATACCATTCATATACATTTTATAATAGCTAATTACTGACTGTAGAATACATCTTTCAAGATTTGATATTTTTAATGTTTGTGCTCTTGAAAGTATGAATTAGCTATTCTTTTAATGTAAGCTGAACTATCAAAGACTGTAGAATTTATTAAAGTATTGATAAAATCTCTGTAAATGTCAGAAAAAAGTAAATTATAAAAAACAAAAAAGTATGGTTTTATTGCTACTTCTGGAGTTTCTAACCTGAAAAATTGGATCAAAATATTAATGTGTTGGAAATTGATATTGCACAAAAATTTTATTTTTTCTTAGATTTAATACAATAGATGAGAAGTGAGTTATGTACAAATGAGATGTAGCTTGCATGAACATAAAATTTCACTAAGAGTAGGCCTGTTAGTAAAGCATAATCATAGAAATAAGAGGGAACAAAATGTATTTTATAATGGACATGTAAAGTACACACAATAATAAATACAAGAAACTGCAAAGGAAAAAACTGGTATTTTTATAACCTTTCTGTGATGACCAGAAAACCCACTTGTAGAGAAAAATATATATGTAAAAGAGGCTGATATGGGTAGAGAAAGCACTATATAGAGGAGAAAACATTTCAACCTTCTTTGGTCATCTTCAGAAGGTCAAAACATTGTTTTCTCCTCTACATAGTGCTTTTTCTACCCATACCAGCTGTTTTTACATATATATTTTTATAACCTTATTGAGGATTCACAACTTACATAACCAGGTAAGTATTATTTTTGTTTTACACAATCTATTGTCCATTGTGTAGCTTTGTGTTCAAGAACAACCAAACAGATTATCCAATTTTTAACTGAGCTTTTCCATTAATAGATCAGTAAACATCTGATGCTTTGTTTTTGTACAATCAGGATTTTTTTTTTTCTTTCAGACTATTAATGCTGATGGCATGACTGTGGAATTACCAAGTGACCCCCTTCAACAGGTAAGACTTTTTGTTCTTATTTAAATATAAGACACATATCTGTGTGGTTTATTGAAAGCATTTTGGCTATTTAGTAAAATATCCTGTTACAGATATTTTATATAGAGAAAAATATACACTACAAATGCAAGTTATTTAATGTTAAGAAAGTGATTGTGAGCTAACCTTCTACTTCTGTTTTTTTTTTTTTTGAAGAAGAGATATTAAGGTAAATGAACCCTATGTATAGGAAAGTGTGTCAAATTTTATTATAAAATGCTGATGTACTGATATGATCACTGTATATCCTGTTTGATTTTTTGCATTAAATACATGAAAACATCCTGAAATTATTCATCAACAGTATAAAAGGATGACTAAAAACTGGATTTTCCTGTTCTCTGAAATAAGGAAATATTTTGTCGTATTACAGTTGCACAAGTATCTTGTGCATTTTGGAACTTGGAATTTCAGATGTGTGTGTGTGCTGGTGGTTAAAATGTTAAATGTAATTTTAACCTGGTTAACAGAAATGTATCTGAATTTGTCAGAATTGTGCAAAAGGGTGCCTGTATACTATTGAGTTGAGGAATAATTCGTGAGCGTTTTTTCAAGTTAAAAAAAATATATTCATAAATGAAACGCTTTCGGAAAATATTTCATGTCATTTGGTAGATAATTTTTGCTCTAATAGATGGTGTGTTTGATTTTCATATGTCTTTAATTTTTGCTTACATTTTCAGCTCATTAAATGGAATGTCAAGTGGACAAAATCGAGCATTTTCGACACCATCTGCTTTTCGCATTTAATTTCTTGCAATTTCGTTTAAAACAATGCATACTATATACCTAGGTATTACATGAAATGAAGTATCATAATAAATGTTTTGGGTGTAATGTGTTCATGCATTGAAGTATTGTATAGTCTTGCATGTAATGCTTGAATGAAATTATTTAAAAACGCTCACGAATTATTCCTCAACCTAATATATGTGTGTATATATATATATATATATATATTATTTGTTCAACCATGTTGTTTACTGGTAGTGATGTGAATAATAGTGAAAACTGTGGAACAGTGTAATGGTGTGATCTTCAAACAGTATGAATAACTAAATAAACTGGACAACTTTTTTTAAAAGTTTTATTTTTATTTAAAGCAAATTGTCACTGTTAATAGGTCAAGAAACCTTTACTTGTTTTTATCTATTATTTTATAATGAAAAAGTATGTTACAGTTGAATTGGTTATATCCAACATTTGTTGTATAATTACTTAAGATATTGTACTAAGTGAGAGACATAGTTTACTGTTTTAAATAATTACTTTACTTCTTTCTGTTCTATTATGATTTTTATGTTTTTCTGCAACAGGCAAGTGCATTATTATTATTACTGAATGGAAAGTGATTTAATATTCGGACACATAAGAAAATTAATTTTTAATTATTATAATTACCATATAAAAATTGAAAAGCAATATTACTATGACTTGCAGTACTCCCGACCCTTCAGTGTTAGAATGGTTTATTGTCATTAGATGTTGTGATATTAGGATATTTGTGTGGTGAAGGATGATGACATTACAAATGGAATGATTAATGTTATTTATAATTTTTTTAAGTGCTAATGTATTTCATGTCAGAAGTGTCAAGGTAGAATCAGTTGAATAGCCAGAAAAAGAAGAATGTTTATGTTGTTACACTTAGTGTAATCCAGATATGTTGTTATGGGTGAGAATTGGTTGAATATACTTTTGTATGAGTCAACTATATTGTTATAGACCAGTAGTTGTTTTATATTTTATCTGTGATGAGATATATTATGGGCGAGAAGTGGTTCTAATATTCTTCCTATGAGTCAACTATATTGTTGTAGACCAGTAGTTGTTTTATACTTTTATCTGTGATGAGATATATTATGGGTGAGAAGTGGTTTTAATATTCTTCCTATGAGTCAACTATATTGTTGTAGACCAATAGTTGTCTTATGTTTTTATCTGTGATAAGGTATATTATGGGTGAGAAATAGTTCTAATATTCTTTCTATGAGTCAACTATATTGTTGTAGACCAATAGTTGTCTTATGTTTTTATCTGTGATAAGGTATATTATGGGTGAGAAATAGTTCTAATATTCTTTCTATGAGTCAACTATATTGTTGTAGACCAATAGTTGTCTTATGTTTTTATCTGTGATAAGGTATATTATGGGTGAGAAATAGTTCTAATATTCTTTCTATGAGTCAACTATATTGTTGTAGACCAGTAGTTGTTTTATACTTTTATCTGTGATGAGATATATTATGGGTGAGAAGTGGTTTTAATATTCTTCCTTTCAAGATAGGTATATTGTTATATCTGAACAGTGATCTTACTTTCCTGTTGTAAGATTGACATATTGTTGTCGATGAAAAATGCTTTAATACTGTTCTGTACTAAAGAGGTGTATTTTGACAGTTCAGTGGTAGTTTTTGAAATTTATGTTTATCTTTGTGCTTGACATTTAAAAGACTGTACTGAAGGAGCATACCAAATTGTAATTATCTGTTGAAAGTGCAATTTCAGAACAGGAAAATTATAACTTCTCTTTTAGAAGACTTGAATTTTGTTTGAAACAGTACTTCTTGATCAATGTAACAATTGTTTGTGTGTGTGTTTTCTTTTTCTACTCTTACATCAAGTAGGATGATGTTTGTCTCACGATACTCTCTACCTGCCTTAGTGTGTTCTCTATCTTGTTACTGTATATAAGCACAGTGTTCAGATAATTTTATTTTTTCTTGACAAAGGGTCACTAGTGAGTTTTTCATTATTATTATTTAGAGATACTTTAAATGTTATTTCTCTGTTGTAACAATAATAATTTTCTTTCTCTTCTGATTAGTAAGTCAATTATGGTGTGAATTTCCAAATTTTTATTTCTGGCACAGATATCTACTGTTGCACAACAATTGGGTTTGGGGGTCATTTTCAGTGGAGACTATCAGGGATCTCATGGAGACATTTATTCAGATCTGTGATAGTCCTCTGGGGAGCTCTGAGTTTGCATTTGATGGCAATCTTCAAGATTTAGGAGAGACTTTAAATTCACTTTTCCAATGGCTTCTGGTAGTCTGTTGGATTTTTATCTCCCCTCTGTGGGTCAGTAGTAAGTTTAAGGACCTGCAGTTTTGGGGTTTGATTCCATAGAGTGGACACAGCAGATAGCTTGCAGTTGCTTTGCTTTTACAAAACAACTTACTTTACTTTACAAGATGCTATTCCAATCAATGATAATCACCAAGGCCTTTATTTTTAGGATAAGCTGCCTTTGAATTGTCTTTCTTGTGCTGGTTCTTTAAGTGCATGCTGTTTTGAGTTTTTTTTCCTGGTTGCTTTTGAGCTTGCAACTTCATTGATGGCTGAAAGGTCCGAGATTTTTTGTTGTTGTTTTTTCTCCATGTACTAAAATTATGGTTCATGCTGGAAGGTTTACTTCTTAGTCATTAGGATTTGAAACTTAGTTCTATCTATCTGAGTCTGGTTGGTTTGGGGGTAGTGAGAGAGTTGAGCTAGTTCTTCAGAAATTTTGTTCATGTTAGTTATTGGATCTATGAAGAAAGGAGACTGATGTATAGTCATAAATCTTCCATGTTTATATTAGTGACTAGGTTTTACAAGGTTCACAATTTGATCAATCCTCAGTCTCTGTTGATTTCTTTCACTGGGATTGTAGATGTTGTATCTGCACTTTGCCTTAGAAATGGATGCCATCATTACTGACATTTGTGGTGTACATGGGTCAAGTACTGCAGTTCTTGGTTTTTCTCCTTAAGTGTAGACTTAACATGGGTTTTGCTGTATCATAAGTTTTATCATCTCTTCATTCCATCATACTTTGCACACACCACTCCATGAATGACTGGTTACTGTTGGCAACATTTGATCAATTGTTAGACTATCACATCCTTTTGATACTTTTTGATATAACCCAAGCAGGCTTCTCCTTTGGGACTGTGACATTTGTTTTTGCTGCTATTCACTATGACATCAGTCTGAGTATTTTTTTTATTTTTCATGTCATCTCAGTGTTTTCATTCTTCTTCCTCGTCAGCAGGTGAGGCCTCATGGTCTGGACTTCTTAACAGGTAAACTGTCATGTTTCACTCTGAGTTTTCTGCATTGGTGTCTTATATTTTTCAACAAAGAGGCATGTGGTCTATGGCTCTTTCTTTTTAAATTTTGGACCTTCTCACTCCAGACAAATTCTCCCAACAGAAAAGATATTGCATCACAAGATTTAATCGAATTGCTCTCATTTTGCAACTCTAATTGGTTGGTTGGATTCTCATTGGGTCACACAACTACTGGAACTTTGGGTTTCAGTACCTCATCTTTGGATTTTGGCAGTATGTGCATACCATCTAAACAGGATAGGATTACCATTCTCAGTCTTTTCATCATTTCATATATTACCTATGGTATGAAATTTGATTTGTTCCAACCTATTGTCAGATCCTGTTGTTTGCACTAGATTAGTGGCTATACCTGGGATTTTTGCTTCTGTGGTCCAGTATGATGGACCTCTTCCACTTTCTTTTGAACTCTTTCTGTGGAGGCAACTGTGATCAGATATGGTGCACCTGACTAACCAGAAGTTCCAGTTTCTGGCATAGATGCTATGCTGTCTTTCATACTGTTTTAGGGATTAATATCTGAGGTTAACATTTTTCTCAAAGGTAATGACAAACATATTGAGAGGAGGTTCAATAATTTTTAGTCAATGGTATCATCCATGACGTGATCTTTTTTTTTTTTAAACTTGGCTCTTTGATAGAGGTTTTACATCTTTCATGATCATCATTGTTATAGTGGCCTTATTGACTACTGTTCAATTGTTGCAAATATATATTTTTGAGTCCTCAGAACTCTGTTAGGTAACTGGATTTCTAATTACCCAATTGACCATTCCAGTTACCTAACAGGTAGGCTCAGTTTCCCCCTCTCTACCTGTCTGCAACCTGACTCTTATATGCCATGCATCCCTTTTACCTGCAGGTTTATTCTTTGTAGCTGCTGACCTGCATACATCGTTGGCCAAAATGATTTGCACTGTTTGTCTACAGACAACTTTCTCATTCTCTCTAAATACTCAGGTTTGTTTACCTAACACACTGTCATACAGAAAGGGAGTTCAGCACTTTTCTACAACTAATCTTCTCACTCATTTTCTTTATGTCCAATCAGATTTTGAAATTGGTCATGTTCAGTGAGGGTCTTGAAGGTAGACCCTCTAAAGGTCTCTAAAGGTACCTTTAGAGATACAAGACAATGCTTTATTCTGGTTTTTTTTGAAGGCAAGGAATCTTCTGTATTTCACATCTAATCAGATGTCTTTAGCAGCCCAGTCAAATTTTCTGTTAGAGGTCACTGTGCAGACTGGTATGTGGACCTCCCCAGGTATTTTTATGTCCAAATATTTCTCTGATCTGGCAGTCTCTTCATCTGAGCGATTTTGCCTACCTCCTGTAGCTATTTTAACAATTTCTGCTAGATTATCTAGAGGTATAAGTAATTTTATTTCTAACTTTCAGGGTCTTTTACATTGTTTTCACTAGATACAACTCTGTGGCAAGTATTGTCCAAGTATATGAGCTTTCATTAAAAACCAATTCCACACTATCAACCACTATTTCACTGTAATCACTACTGGTTGAAAAAGCTGTGTAGAAATTCAGTGTTTCATAAGACCACCAAGGAGTTTGCCAGGTAGTAGTACCTTATTATGCTGGACTGCCACTCAGGGACTATTGCAAGTAAAGGTGAAGGGAATCCTGTCTGTTGCTGCTTAAAATTGGATTGAATATATCAAGATCAGTTTGCTTTTAAAATTTAAGGAACTTGGTTCAACTATTGCTCTGTTTCTCAGTGCTCTCCAATGTGCATTATCCCTCATCTTCTACTAGTGGAGCTAAGGAGTCCTTACTACAACTGGTTTCCAGTTACTGGGATGGTGGGTAGAGGAGTGTCCTTCAGACTGTTAAATTGAATTCATTCACTCTTAAAGAAGAGGACAAACTTGGGGGCCCTCCTACATAGCTCCCTAGATATATTTTCCCAGATGTTGATGGGATCAATACTAGCTATAGCTATCCAGATGGGGCATGCATGGTCCTTCTGTTTGATCAATATTGGTTTATTATATTGTTCATGAAGGGAGGTCCACTATTTCCTCATAATTTTGAATGTTGAGTGATCTCATTCTGGATCTTTGGTTGGGCATAATTGTTCCATGTTATCCTCATAATTTCAAAGGGAAGTGGAAGACTCATCACTCACTTGGTTGGAGAGTGAGAATGAATATTTATAATTACAGACTGGATGAGTTATGTTTCTTTGCTTGAGTACAGCATGCAAAATTCCATCATTCTGAGTCTGGGATGTTGTCTCTTGGCTTCTTTGGGTGGAAGAGAAGATTTATCTGGTTCAGTATTTTTCACTTTTTTGTCCTGATTTCAGTGGCTCAGAACACATCATTCAATGGCTATTGGTTGGGACTAAATAAAAGTATATCTACATATAACATTGTGGTCCAGTTGCCCTTTCTACCGCTGTGGGATATAGGGACCAAGGCTCTCTAATTCTAACATTGAGTAGGGGAACTTCAGTTGTCTGGTTGTGGCTGGCCTGTAGTGATGATTATTTGTGTACAGTTCCACCCTTGATACAGGAATTGAGTTCAAATCAAAGAGCATACTTATTCCAGATGTTATGCAGTTCTCCCATTTGGGTCTCAGTCTTCTCTTAATACACCCATGATCTATGCAGATGCTTTTTTTTATGGACAATGTCCTCACTGGTCCCTCTACCTTCTCAATGTGGAATTGTGGCTATAAGTGAGAGAAGAGGTATGTACAGTCTGGAAGTTAATGTTTTCAAGAATTTGAAATGTATTCCAAATCAAATACGGCTCCTCTTGCACTTTCCCACCTTTCCTCCTCACTAAGAGCTGATGTAATAAACTGGGATAATACGTGTCTCAGAACAAAGGTGACAAAATTATCTGAATGAGGTGCTGTTCATATTGTACTAGGATAGAGGGCCCATTAAAGTTGGTGGAGAGTATTTTAAAACATTTATTTCCAAGGGCAATTGAGTGGGGAATAAAAGTGAGAAAAAAACCAAACCACTGCTTAGATGGGCAAAGATAAAAGTGAGTATGGGTAAGTATGGTTGGAAGTACATTTTCTGTTAACAATACTTTTATTTCTTTCACACTGTTTTGTATGTGCTGTTCTGGTTGTTACAGGCTACTTGATGTACTCTACTTGTCTGCTGATGATTTGGCATGGTTTTCAGTAGCAGTTATTTGCAGTATTTGTTATTTGATTATAGAATTTTCCTTCTGTTGGATTTATTTAAAAGTATATTTTATTTGTCATGTAATGGGTTGAATTGCTTCTTCATACCATTTATATTGATATTGGTTCATGCTTCAAGAGTAAGATTAACAATAATTGTAACAACCTCTGCAATCCTCAGCACCTTTGGCACTATTATTATGTTTAATATTTCTTGATATTGTGGTTCATAATTGTTGTTTAAGGTATTGTTTTTGACATCATACACATTTAATTTACCATGGATGCTTTATTAATTGGAGTGCTTTTGACAAGAAGTGTTGTGATTAAGGTGAATCAGCTTTAACTTGCTTTGTTGTTTTGTCTACTACGGCTTTTAGGTAATGGGTCAATATTTTCACCATTTGTATTTTATTTTACCGGAAGTATGTTACCTGGCTGTGTTTTAGTAGTGACTGCTGATAGTGTAGGTGCATATACAACCTTAGAATTTAAGCCTTTTATGTACATGTCCAGACTTAGAACTAAACTTTCATATGCACATGTACAGCCAGGGTCAGCTCAAGGCAGGTTCAAAGGTCTTAAAGAGTGTGCAATAATTGTAAAAGTGTAGAAAAAATACTAATAATCAAAGAGAAAAGGGATATTTGTAGTGAGAGTTTATGTGCAGAACTTAAATTAATATTGCAATGAATTACAATTTAACTTGGGATAAAGTCTTATTTTATATATGTGAACATGAAATCAGAGAAATGTTTTCCAAATACATTTATTGCTCTAAGTGTGGGAAGTGGTGAAAGATCATTTTTGAGAATAAATTTGATAAAGTCATTCCAACATTCCACAGTTGGATAAAAGAGATTTAAAAACTATATATTCTTGTATTATGTACCATTTTTGTACTCTGGATGTAAAAAAAATATTAAAAATTTGTTATGTACATAAAAAATAAATAAAAATAAAAAAGAGCTCAGTTTTTTTATTTTGCACTCTTCAGATTTTGAACTTGAGCTAGCACTGCATGCAACCTTAGAACTAAAACCTTATATATACAGGTACAAAGAGATTTTTCATGCTTAATATTTAAGCATTATAAGTTCGTGTGTAGATGTCTTTTCTGCTGTATAGGTACATTTACAATGGGATTACTAATCAAAGTATTAAAATGTTGTATGTGTATGTGAAGGGGGAATTTTTAAGTGTAATTACTAGTGTTGTAGATGCATGTACAGTGGAAATTTCAACATACTGAAACCTTACAGATAGACATACAAAAATAATTTTAGATATGGATATGAAATATTTGTCTGTAAATTTGTGAAAAGGAAGTTAACCTGAAATATGTCAATTTATTTTTTATTTTATAATTTTTTTTTTAAATACTCATTTCTATCCTCTGTTGTTTCTTTTAACAGTGCAGTGTGTCTTTTATTTTCAGAATGACCATGTAATGGAAGAAGCAGAAACCATGGAAGAAGTTCATGAAATTGAACTGACCAATATAACAAAAGAGGGTCACCCAAAAGGTGATCCTGGACAGTTTAAACTCTTAAAAGTGTTAGGTCAGGGATCATTTGGAAAGGTGTGTTTGGGATCTCCATTGATGCATTCTTGATGTTTTCTGTAAAAATAAGCTATTGCTAGTCAGTTTTTTATTATATTTCACAAGCTTATTCTGTTGAATATGATGCACACTTGGAGAATTAACATCACATGATGCTGTACTAATTTACATATTTTGATATTTGAAGAACCATCTCAAGAATTAAATAATCCATTGCATGGTTCTGTATGTCACATGAAACAATTTGTTCTCAATCATTTTTTTGTTTTTAATAAGATATAAGCAGAAGTATCTGTCCACAGTGACAGGAAAAGTTAATATATCAACCCAAATTATTACATGGATTTTTAAAAAAGTGAATTGTTGCAATGCTGCTTTCACTCAGAGTAGGCTTGTTAGACTTAAGAAGTAGAGTATGTGACAGCAAAATGTTTGGTTGTCTCAAATCCTTACTTATTGAGTGATGTCATTAAGTTTTACAGTATTTAAACAACACACTCATAAATACATTATTGTTTGTTTCATTAAGTATAAATTCTTTTCAACCAAAAACATTTTCACAAAATATGTTGCAACCCAGTAGCACAGTGGCATGTCTGCAGACTTACACTGCTAAAAACTGGATTTTGATACCTGTGCTGGGCAGGGCACAGATAGCCCAATTTGTAGTTTTTTGCTTAATTCTAAACAAACAAAAGATGTCTGACAAAAGTACTTGTGATACCATTTTTATAACTCAAACACTAGATTACTAATAAATATTTGTCAGTGTTTACAGGGTTTTATGATTAATTATCATAAATGGTGACAGGTGTAGTGAGGGTCTAATGCACCCAGGGACAGAGGATGTAAAGTGCACCCCCATCCCATGGAAAATTAAAACTGAGATAACATTTTGAAATGACCAACATTAACAACTTACATAGTCACATTTCTTACTTTTTGTTTTGTGCAGACTCGTATATGATGCAGTTTATGTCAATGCTTTCTAGGATTTCCTTTCTACACTAAGTACTGTACATACTACCAGGTTACAAAGATAGTCGTAAGACACAGATACCCTTGCATAAGTAAGAATGAGCTTTAGCTTGTTGAATAACCTCTCACAGCTAGCAATGGACACATTGACTGTCATCAGTATTTGCAGTGTTACCCTGAGATGTGAAAGACATCTTTGTAAGACAACTAAAATAATTTAACTTTAAGACAAAAGGAAGAATTTTTAATGTTTCATCAAAACATTGTTTTACAACAAAATGTAAGAAATTTAATAACCAAAAAATTACCAAGAAACTAATTCAAATTAT
Organism: Tachypleus tridentatus; assembly: GCF_004210375.1. Lineage (NCBI taxonomy): Eukaryota > Metazoa > Arthropoda > Merostomata > Xiphosura > Limulidae > Tachypleus > Tachypleus tridentatus. Next base: position 135,251,268 of record NC_134832.1, on the reverse strand, counting down.
GTGAATTTTTTAAAAATGTAAATTAGATACTATTTATGAGTTATATTAGCCCTAATACAATACTGTTAGGCTTATTGTGTTTCTAAACACTACATGTTGTACTCTGGCTTACATAAAAGCTAAGAACTTTTCACTGTTACAAGACATCATGTATGATAAATTAGGCTTAAGGAGTGCAGTAGGTTACAACTACTAAACTTGTTGTATCCTAGATGGTGTGATGAGATCAATTGTTAAGGAAAGTGCTTTGCTAGCATTGGATATGGTGTATATGGTGCACTTGAAATGTTGTTAGACATTTCTTCTCAGAAATACCCGTAAGTGAACTCAATAAAGAATGTAGTATTCAAATATACAATAAGCCTAAAACAGTTATCTTATGACATATATAGTAGATATTATTTGGCAAATTTCTGATATTATGTCAAGTATTTCACTGTGAAAAGAAAAACAATGAAGGATATCAGTAACGTTCTTCTGGTTTGGAAAAGGTTAATTCTTTCACTGCAGTGGTTACAGAAGAAAAATTCTTATGACAGGTTTAAATTTAGATACACAATCAAAAGAAAAATACATAATTTTAATATTTGTTACTTGTCTGAGAGTTGGAACTAGTAAAATATGATGAATAGTTTGACAGGGAATATTCATAGTTTGTAGTATTACAAAATTCCAAGTTCACATTCTGGTGTTCTTGAGGAGAATGTGTGCATTCATGGCAGTGAAAGTTAACAAGACCTTATTTCTAAAGAGCATTCTGGTAAAGAATATTATTGAAATAAGCAGTATTAATTTAAACGTGTATATTTGTGAAATTTTGAAAGCATTTTTTTCTTATTTGGCCATTTGTTCCCATAGACATAATAAATTCAAGTTTCTATTTGGAGCATTCATAGACTTATAATCACACCCACTGAAACAATAACTGTTTATTCTGTTTAATTGATTACATCACTGTTTATTTAGTTTGCTTCAAAACTCTAAGGTTTTCAAAGATAGAGAAAAATGGAACTTGGGAACATGAAGCATGGACTTTTCCATATTTGGAAACATTGTGTAAAGTATTGCTTCTCTAAAAAGAATAATTTTAATGTATAAAAATACATTTGGTGCTTCATGTCAGTTTGACCTAATTTGGAGGGTAACTATGACCAGTGAAAAAAAAAAATAAAAAAAATTCAGGCCAAAATATACTATAGCATGATTTTCATATTATCTATCTATGGCACCTATATCACTTCTTTTTAATCTTTGGGATTTTTGTCATTTGAAATCAGCCTTTTTGAAATTTGAATTATGTGTTTCTTTTTTAAACTGATAACTATTATTACTAACATTTACATTAAAAGGTAATTGATTTCTCGTCATAGAGATTATGTACAAAGCTTTTAAAGTACAAATTACTTGCTAAGTAAATGGAACAAGTACCAAAATTAGATACTTGTTAAAATTATCATAAACAAAGGTTTAATACTGTTATAAGGTTGTTAAAAAATCTTAAATCTATCCATTTTTACTTTTCATTGTATTGTTTTATTTAAGTTAGATTATCAAATATTTCAATTACCTAATAGTGATTCTCATACATCAGTATTTTTAATTTTCTGGCATAGTTTTAAGAACTAGGACTTGTCCTTTTCCTATAGCAAATAAATAAAGTATTACATTGTATTCAAGGAACACTTCCTTTATTTTTCTACATTAGTTATCAGTGCATGGATTTTTAGCAATAAGAAATAATATTCTACTATTAATCATTCAGTTAAAAGTAAACATTTTTTTTTTTTTTATAAGTAATTAACATTTTTCTTATGTATGACATAACAACCTGAAATGTATTGTCTTTCATCAGTTGAAAGTCAATAGTGTATTTAATGTGGCAAAACTTTATATATTTAAAGTGGAAAAGTATAATTATCTTAGTTTTTGATTACATATCTAATTTTCACTATAGAACATTATTTAAATATGAAGCTTCACAATAAGATTTACATGTAGAACTAAAGGCTTGCTTCTTATTAGTTTTATAAGTCACGTGTAGAACCCAAGGTTTGCTTGTATCAGTTTTATAAGTCACATGTGGAATGCAAGGTTTATTTGTTATCAGTTTTATAAGTCACGTGTGGAACCCAAGACTTGCTTGTTATCAGTTTTATAAGTCACATGTGGAACCCAAGGCTTGCTTGTTATCAGTTTTATAATTCACATGTAGAACCCATAGTTTCCTCTCTATTAGTTTTATAAGTTATAATGTAAAACTGAAAGTTGAAAAGACTAGTATTAGATTTTTACAGAAAGCTGTACAATGTCAACTGGTCCTCATAAGTGATAAATTACAAAGGTTAATATTTAAGACAGAACTAAAGCAAGTAGTAAATTAATTATAAAAAAAAAGTAGATTGATCAATAATATGTGGTAAGGAAATTACCAGTAAATCTGCAGATTGTCATTCATATTCCAATTGATCTATGTGATGATCAGAGACATGGGAATATTTCCCTTTAAATGATATTGTGTTTTTGTTTTTTATTTGCAGTTTTTTCCCATGAAACCATCAATGTTTTGAATCCCCTAAATATGTTCTGAGAATACCTATAGTACTGTTGTCAGCCTTTGCCTCTAAATAAATACATTGTTTTCATGATGCATGTAGTATGATTTTTCAAAATATGAATATCCTAGTTAATGTATATGTTTCCTTTTTGATTATTCAGTAAAATTAAAATCTTTTTAGACTCTTTAGAAGGAAATATTTAAATATACCTGTACTATTTACTAAAATTGATATTTCTTTTTAATTTAGGTTTTTTTAGTTAAGAAAATTATTGGTCCAGATGCTGGAATATTGTATGCTATGAAAGTTCTGAAGAAGGCAACTCTAAAAGGTAAGAGTTAATTTAACCCCTACCTTGACAAACAATAACTGACTTTTCATAACATTAAAAATTACAAACTAACTCTCCTATTTTTGATATGGTATAATACATCCCCTCACATAAATAGCTATTCTTGCTCAGTGCTGCCCTCTATATACACAAAAATATTTGTAAATGCCACAGGCCTTGAATTTCACCCATCTGGAATTCACTGATTCCAATACATCTTTCATGCAAATCAGCACACGACAACCTTCCACCAATAAGAGTATGATACATTCTGTTGATGCGTGTGACTTCAATTCTCCTGAACTGTCACTTCTTGTTTGGCAGTGTTTATGTTCTAACATTTAGTTTGTGCTCTCTTTTAGTGTTTGATTTTAATTTTTCCATATCTTTTTATTAATTTCTCTCAACAATTTTACTCTTTATGATAAAGTAGAGATATTTGTAGTGTGTTATATTATTCCAAAGTGAAATTATTTATACTAGCTGGAATACCCATACCCTGTAAGGAAGTTGTGTAAATTCAAGATTAATAAAAGGTTGTCTTAGAGCATGATAAGTTGTGTCTTTTATATATAATTAAAAAAATACAAACCAAAACGTTCATAAAAACATTGACACACAAAATGTGAAACCGTAAATTTGCATGGACCCAACAAACCTTTGTGCCAAATTTCATGAAGATCCATCAACAGTGGTGAAGTAGTGGTAAAAAAAAACCCTCCAAAAACACTCATAAAAGCTGCAAAATGCAAAATTGAAAAGTTGTATTTCCCCATGGACGAAGTGAACCTCCATACCAATTTTAGTGGCCTGGCATGGTCAGCTTGGTTAAGTAGTTCGACTCGTAATCTGAGGGTCGTGGGTTCGAATCCTGCTTATACCAAACATGCTCGCCCTTTCAGCTGTGGGGGTGTTATAATGTGATGGTCAATCCCACTATTCATTGATAAAAGAGTAGCTCAAGAGTTGGTGGTGGGTGGTGATGACTAGCTGCCTTCCCTCTAGTCTTATACTGCTATATTAGGGACAGCTAGTGTAGATAGCCCTTGAGTAGCTTTGCACAAAATTAAAAAAAAAATGGTGAAGATCCATCCACACCCTGTGATGTATTTACATGGATAGACAGTGCTATTTTATTTATATAGATAGTACCAGTGCATTAAATCTGCATATTATATAACATCATATGACATCATATCTGCCTCCTGAGAATGGAGAGAAATAAAATTAACTGTGTCAGGGAACAGAGGCAAAACAGGAAAATTGTGACCCCTATTGCAAATCTACATGCACACAGGATAAGAATTTCACATATTTGAGGATTACACATTGCATAATAAAAAAGTTTTCCAGTATCATATAAGCAAGATTTCTATTATAGCATGATTTCTAACTGATTACAGAACATATTACTTCATTTACAAAAAACAAAAAAACTTTTTTTTTGTTTCTGGCAACACAAATGTATTTAGTTCATTTTGCATTAGGAATTTTATGCTACCACTTTGGAGGTTATATAGGCTAGTTGCACATTTACACTAGCTTCAAGGAAGTGATATTCATTGGTTTTGTTTTGAGTTTGAGGCTTAAAATATTTTGATATAAAGTTTGCCAACTTTGCAAATATTAGACATTATATTGTTATGGTTTTTGAATACTTTTAATAATAACATTAATTGTAGTTATTTTAGTTTTATAATATAGGTTTCATTAGTTTTATTTGATACTCATAGTCCAGTTTGGTTTAGCAGTTAGGCTAAGTTAGTTGTATCATTTCTTGTAAACCACTGATATTGGGTTTTTTGTGATATTTTAGAATTACTTGTAATTTGTCTGACTTGAGGTATCAATCATTCATTTAACTATATTGTTTTTCTTCCATACACATGTCTTAAACATAGGTTATTTTTATACACACTAATTTCATTTTATAAACTTGTTTATTTCATTTTTGTTATTATACTTATTGTCAGGTTAAGATTTTTATTTTAGAGTGTAGTAATATCCTTTGTCCTGCACTATTTGATTAGGCTACTTCTGAAAGAGTGTAGTCTTCCCAAACTCATGTACTTTTTCCATATCTCACATTCTCATCTCTTTGAGATGGGTATTTTTACACACTCCTCTATTTGGACTATCCATTGATTTTCTTCATATTTTTCTTTTTTCTCTCTCCTTCTATATGAGTTAATAGATTTTCATGTGCCCTAAGATGTTGGTTGGGTTTCCTGCTTCCTTCCTCACTTCTAGGTTGTTTCTCTTCCCTGATGCACATCTTCATATGTTGAGGATGTGGTCAGTCAGTAGGAGGCTTCAGGCTATGGTCTTCAGGGAAGTGGTCTTATTCCCTCCACACCTTGTTTTCTTATTAAGTCCAATGTGCTTTCATTTGCTCTTTTCATTTTGTCCAGATTTGACTAATCATGTTTCATTTCGACGGTGGTGGCTTGTGTAACATCCACTTGCCAAGGGCTTGACCTTTCTTGTTCCTTTTGTGGTAGATAGTGAATTTATTTTTTTAAACCCACACAATTCATGTGCATCTCTTGGAGGGTTGTATTCTTGGTTTTGTCCTTGTTGCTCATTGCCTTTTCACCCCTCTCACATTTTTTCCCTAGGAGCCAACTTCTTGATTCAACAATTTTTTGATGTCTATACCTCCTGTGGGGTACTCCTCCATATGAAATTTTTGATATTTTATCAAATTTCAAGTAGTTCCCTCTTTTGTTTCTGGCTTATAGTTCCTTGCCCTTGCTGTTGATATGTTTAGTCAGGATTATATTCAGTTTCTCATGTTATATTTAACCTTCCATCACTTTTTCCCAAAATATTCATTCATCCATGTTACTCCAGCTCAGGTATTTCAAATGGATTTACTGGCCAGCACAAATCTGGGTTTCTCTGCCATTTTGACTCAATTGTTTCTTTTGTTCTGGATCATTTTTATTTACTTCCCTTTCATGAGTCCCATGGAATATTAGTTTCAACTTTTCTGTTTCTTACCATCTTCCATATTTATTCTTGATTGGTTCCATATAACTTTGTTGGTCCACTACATGCTTTGAATTGTTTCATTGTTTTTATGGTTTTTCCAGTGAATCTATCTTTCATGATTTCCTTCCCTTAGTGTACTGTTTTATCTGTGATTTATTTTCCATTTCTCCCTGACGTATTGGGTTTAGATTGTGATTCAATTGGCCTTTTATTCTATGTATCCTTCTTGTCATCAATTCCTCATGTCTTCACTCAGATAATGCATCTTCTCCCTGCATATTTAAACTGTCATCCATTGGAGATACTCATCTGTTAAGAATGGGACTACCACTCATATATTTATCTCCCATTCATTACTCTGAGTAGCTGTTTCTTTCTTGTCAGGGTACTGTCATCCACCTATTGCCATCCTTTACTTTATTATGAAGCTTTTATTGAGTAAATTACTTTTTAGTATGTATACCTCTTATTTTCAGGGGCATCTTCCTCTCTTTTTTTCTCTACAAATCCTGCTCTGAGGTGAGTGGTGCCTGTCCAGATATATTTAAACTAGTAAAAGCCACACTGTAAGGCCATGAATATTTAACCATAATAATTTCATAGACAAGCAATGTGCACTGCAGAGATGGATGTTCCACAAAATTGCTTGAATGTTGATCTTTGTGATGGGTGTGCTTCATAGGCTTGTCCATCCTAGACTGCACTTATTCATGGACCACTTGGATAAAGCAGAGGAGTATGGCTGCCCATTGCTACCATTACTTTTATTGAAGAAATTAGGATGGTTCACTTTTCAAAATGGTGTTTTGTGGTTACCCATTGCACTGTTGTCATACCTCTGGACTCTCCACCTTGCTTTCTCTACTTTGTTGGTTATTGTTATTGGTTTGTTCCCAGTGGATGGGTTTTAGATTGAGTTAAACTGATTAATGAAAGTTCTCACACATGTATTACAGATGTCTCTATTCCTTCCCTAATTTTTACTCTTATTACTCCATCTTTGTTGTTGGTCATGGTGGAAATACCTGCAGATTACTAAGGTTTTTCTCCTTCTGCTATTTATTGATGATTATTATTTCAAGGATATTGTTCCACTTTAGGCTGTTCTTGTCATTATATATATTTGTGTGAGGGGGTTTATATTACACCAACATCTTTTTGAAGCTGAATGTCAGGTTATTGGTTCAATCATTCAATTTCTCACATTGTTATAAAACAACAACATGTGCCCACATGGACATCAATACCCAAAGGCCAAGTTTTGGATTGTAGTTGACTTGTTGTGTATGGTCTGTCGTGCCCTATCCACTTTACATTCAGGAGAATATTATTTATTCTTACCTCCTTTTATGTGTATGGGTATATGGAGTTAATGTAGAACATAAAGTCTTAATATCCAGTTTTGATGTAATCTTCACAGAAGTCCTAACTACCTAAACCTTCAAGATAGCTTCAGAACTTTATATCCAAGACCCCAACCAATTAATACACACTTCCTGCAACCAGTTAGCAACTGTTATAGAATTCATTGCCATCAAAAGTAACTTTATGTTCAATGATCAAAACTACCTGCAAATAAATGGCTTAAGTATGGGCAGTCTCATGTCACCAGTTCTAGCTAACATTTTCATGACACAAATTGAATTTCAAATGATCAGTTCATCCTTACACGCACCACTATAATGTTACAAATATGTTAACAATAAAATTGCTGGATACACATCTGTAGAACATCTACTTAGTTTTTTCAACCACATTAATGCCATGGACCCCAATTATAAGTTCACCTGTGAAAACAAGAAAACTAACCAAATAGCATTTCTCAACCTTAAGATCACAAGAATTGATACACAATTCAAAACAGAAATACACAGAAAAAAATTGCTTATGCTTGACTATACATTCCTTGGAATACAACACATGAAACAAAACTCAACATGTTAAGAAACCAAATAAACACAGCCACAAAACTATGCTCGTCTGATAAAGTTAACAGTGAAATCAACAAAATAAAACAACATTTCATTAACATCAACAAATTTCCTCCAAAAGCCATTGAAAAATTTATACATACACACACGCCTAGATCAACAACATAGTCAACAACAAACAAACAGTAATAATTTACAAGAAACAACAAACTACAAAACTTTACACTGCTGTATAACATATATTCCTGATATCAGCAAAACAAAATAACGTTTGGAAAAAACTTAGAACACAACATTCCATTAAACATCAAATTTATTCAACAACCAGATACAAAACTAAAGTCCATACTAAGTAAACACTACACTGATAAACACAACACCAACATCATTTATAAAATACAATGTGATAACTGCCATGACTTCTGTGCAAAACATTATTTTGCATATAGAGAGCAGCACTGAACAAGAATAGCTATTTATGTAAGAGGAGGTAAGTACCTTTTAGAAATATTTTTCCAGCATAGGAAAATTATAACATCTCCAAAAAAAGAAGTATCATTCTTTAAACCCAGAAGAGAAGAATAAACTCCATATTATCTTATTGTATCCATTAAATTTGAAATGACTCTATTTTTCTCTTTAGAGTCTATATTGTGCTCTTTCTGGTTCCTATATATTGAAAGGTAGAGTGAGTTAGAATTTAACATCTAAAAATTTGTGTAAGTGGCCGATTTTAAAATGTACAAATGAGAGGAATTAAGAATCTGCTAATTGAGTATATTTTGGAAAAACCTGAATGTTTAATATATTTTCAGTAAGGGACCGAATGAGGACAAAAATGGAGAGAGACATCCTGGCTGACGTACGACATCCGTTTATAGTTAAACTTCATTATGGTATAAATTTTGGATTCTTTTTTTTTCTTGCTTAAAAATGTTTCGAAAACTTTATTCTCTTATCTTGTTTGATCTTATTTGTTAATACAAAACACCTTTTAACTTGGGAAAAAGTAATTCTTTAATACCAATATTTTAACTTGCAATTCCATCTGGATCTAGCACAATGCAAAAATAGTGACCCAGGTTTTTTATGTTTTGAAAAAACTAACTTTTCATTTATTTTATGATATGTACGTGTTTAAAAACACAAGTGAGAAAATATATTACTTTTATTTGTTGTTAAAGTTTTCTGTTTTTTGACTGGAGATTATTACATATATACTCTTCAAAAAAAGAAACGCAAAAGGCAAAATTTGAGACAAATTGTTAACAAGTTTATTCCGGGTAGTTCTGTATGACATGTGTGAAACTTTGCAAATTCACTGCTGAACATCCAAAGTCTGCAAAGGCAGAGTCCACGCTCACTAGTTGAAGTTTAACGTCACTCAACGTCAATAACGAGTATGCCCCCCGTGAACATCAATAACTGCTTGGCATCTCCTGCCCATGGAAGCGATGAGATGACGAATCACATCCTGTGGAATGGCTGTCCACTCAGCCTGCAAAGCTGCTGCAAGCTGAGGTAGAGTCTGCAGTTGAGGTTGTCGTCATCGCAGACGTTGGTCCAACTCGTCCCAAAGATGTTTGATGGGGTTTAAATCTGGTGATCTGGAGGGCCAGGGAAGAACGTTGATGTTGTGGTGTCTCAAGAAGACAGTGGTGAATCAGGCTGTGTGAGGACGGGCGTTGTCATGTTGGAAAATGTCGTTGACGTTCACCATGATGGGTTGCACATGGGGCCTAAGAATCTCGTCGACGTATCGTTGAGCCATGATATTCTCTCGAATGTGCAAAAGGTCTGTTCTGGCATTGTAGGCGATGGCAGCCCACATCATGATGCTGCCATCATCAAATCTGTCAACTTCCTGCACACAGTTTGCTGCAAAATGTTTACCTTGGTGACGGTAAACACGGGTCCTTCCATCCTGCCTACGAAGCATAAAATGTGATTCATTGCTAAACCAAACATGCCTCCATCGTTGATGAGGCCATACCCGACGTGCGCGAGTCCACTGCAGCCGTGCTTGACGATGTTGCTGGGTGAGGATGACGCCTCTGACTGGACGTCGAGGTCCGATTCCTGCATCTCATAGATGGTTGGGTACGGTCTGATTAGAAATCCTACTCAGCCGTGGTATGGTTGAGGCAGTAGACGTCACAGTGGTGGTCCTATCCCGAAGGTGACGTAACCAGATGTAGCGATCTTGTGCGGGTGTGGTCACACGAGGTCTGCCAAATTGTGGATGGTCACGAGTTGATCCATGTCGTTGGTGATGATTCCATAGCCTTGTGATGATGCTTGGGTGGACATTCACAGCTCTGGTAACATCTGATCGAGATTCGCTTGCTTCCAAGCGACCAATGGCATTGTTGCGTTGTGCTTCAGTCAGTCTTGGCGTAACTGTATTGCGCGTCGGTGGCTTAACACTGAGCTATGGAAACTGAGAACCCGTCACTTTTATAGGGATTTTGCACATGTTGCACTTGCAGAACATGCAGATCTCTCAAACAAATTTATTGGACACGCATGTGTTTTGGCCAAAAATCCGATGTTTTCCTCCGTTTTCAAAGTGCACAACTTTTATTGTCATTTTGGTCTGACAATCAGTGCCTTAACACGTGTAACATCACATACTCTGAGCTTGTAACGTTATTACATATATTTCTCTTTAAAATAAAAAAATATCCCTTTTGTGTTTCTTGTTTTGAAGAGTATATATCAAAAAAGCAAATTGGTTCTATGAGGACCTTCTAATCATGAAACTTGTGTATATAAAGTAAAAACATATTGAATATTTGAATGTTATTTCTTTCTATTAAATTCTCAGTCAGTTTGATTGTCTTGGCACATTATAAACATTTTCTAGGTTGACACAAAATTTCTTGTGCATTTTGTAAAAGAAAAATTTTCAGAACCAGTAACTATTGTTAATTGTGACATTTGTAATGAGTTTCTCATAGCTGAGGCTAAAATAAATTATTTTTTTTAATATAGTGTTTGGACTATCATCTTTCATTGGGTCAGACTTTCTTCCACTACATAAATGGTTATATGGTAGCTAATAAATGCATGCATATATTTATATACATACACATCAGGTAATGTGTGTATTTGTACCATAACCTGTAAAAGATGTAAATTAAAACTTAACTTGTCTGAATTTTTGAATTTTGTTATATTTAGGGTTAAGTAATTGCATGTAGTGAAAGAATTTCATCAAACTCATCTACCTTTTCACAATGTAGCTTTCCAAACAGAAGGAAAACTTTACCTAATTTTAGACTTCCTTAAAGGAGGGGATTTATTCACCAGATTAAGTAAGGAGGTGAGTTGTAGTGTAAGTTCTGTTATTGGTTCAGTGCATTAGACAAGGTGGTAAGAGAAACATTTGGGTATTATGATTCATTGGCTTGGTTGAAAGAGGATTCTTGATAATATTGTTCTTGGTAATTTGTTTACCAGGATTAACATGGAGTTAAATGAGAGTCTTATACTTTGAAATGGGTTTACATGAGAAGTGTACAAGTAACTGTTTATGTATTCCAATGCCACTAGGATCAACTATCAGAAATGTTGGTGTGGTTGATAGTGCCAGATCACTAAACAGAAATGCACAAGCTCAGTTTATTTACGCATTATGAAAAATTGACTAAAGTCATTATGCTTTCATTAGTCAGTTAATATTTAAGTATTTATCGAGTATCCTTCTAAACAATGGCCAAGTTTGGCCCATTAATTAATGTTATGTTACTGAAAAAAAAGATTTTAAAAAGTATGTCACACTTTGAACCTGTTGGTGTAAATGTGACAGTCAAATTCTGCTATGCCATCTGATGAGTAGGCAAAGAGTTGCAGTAGGTGGTAGTGACTACTGCTTTCTAGTGTATCGCTTCAAAATTAAGGACAGCTGGTATAGATATCCCTCGTGTAATTTTGTACAAAATTCGACAAACGATTCTTTAAAATTCTTCATGAACAAAATTAGTTAAACATCTTGTTTTAATTGGTTTTATTACTGTTTATATAAGTGTGTATAACAAAAATTGGGTGAACACTAACATGTATTAAACAGAACCAGTTTTGGTGAGATATTCATAATGTATTTGTGACTGAGTAGCAACAATTTTGTTCTTAAATTTTTATCTTTGAGTGCATGGAAGCTGGAAAACTGTTGTTGCATGGTGATGTTAGATTAACATTTGCAAAATGTCATGTGCCATATAGGATTTGTTTGCTACACCTAGCACCCCAAATTTGTCATTTATAATTTCTACTAGGGACTCATTTCATATAATATTCTGCCTGTGAACATTTAATGTGTTTATCTGTGATGGATACTTTTATAACACAGTTAAACAAAGTGATGGGAAAAATTAAACTGGTAAATAAGTTCTAGAAATATCAGATTAACAGGTGAATGTGAAATTCCTGTACATAATAAAAAAGAACTTTATACATATAATGGACACGTGATATGTTGTATGAATAAAATTACTGCTTATTTATATATCGGTGATCAATCTTATGAGAAATGTATGTGCACATCATGAGGCCTAACATGCAACCAGTACATATTAGAAAAACAAAGAATGGCAAATTTTTTATATTGTAGTTAAATGTGTAAAAGAAAACAACAAAAAACATCTAGAAATTTATATAATTTTATTGAGAAGAAGAAGGAATTGTTACTGAATACTAAATGTTTCTCAGTTGGTCAAATTGTGAGGAAAATAATATTATTAAAGATGACAATAACATCTGAAAACACAAATACTATTTGCAGATAAAAAATAAAATACTTACAAGTGGTTACAAAAATGATCCTGTTTAATTTTTACAAACTACTTTTTTATGTGTATTGTGTTTTTTGTTTGCCCTTCATCAGATGCTTGGCAGATTGCACTATTTTTTATTACAGTGGGTCAGCACTAAATAGTTTAAATCAACTTTAAACCTTGTTACTTGTTTTACAATTTGTGTAACAGAATATTCCAAATATACTTTGGAATGCAGTTTTCTTAAGCATAGTACAAGCTTCAAAAATGTCCACTCAACTCTCTGTACAACAAAGTGCTATTACCTCACACTAGAGCTGTGAAACTTTTGTGCATGCCATAACTTAACTTAAGCTGTCATTCTTAGATGCGTTTGCTTGTGTTGTGTTAATCATGCTCTTATATCATCATCACTATGTGGCTGACACATCCCCTGTGTGCAATGATTCTCATGAGCACTAGCATTTGAATGAAGGTACATTCCAAAACAACTCTGTACATTTACACGCATAACTGTTTGATTCTTCGTGCATCTACTTATGAGGTTTGCATGCCACTAGCTTTGAGATAACTTTCACCTAAAAAACATGTTTAATGTGAACTGCACTTTTGCATGATGACCTTTAACAGTTGTTCTCCACCAACTGAAAGGCAACACAGCCTCTTTGTGCAGCAACTCTTCACTAAGCACTTGTGCTAAAAATAACATTGTTCTTTTCCTCAGCATTGTCTAGAGTGGATATGTTTTGAATATGTTAATCAGTTACTAGAGATTTGAGATGGTTACATAAAGATTGAAATTTCATTTCAGTTTCCTTGGTTTAATGTATAATCAGTTTTTCTATTTTTACTTTTAAATAAAATGCGAAATCATAATACTGGAGATTTGTCTATGTTGTGGATTCTTTCACACACTTTGGTGGCAGTTAATCTCTCTTGGCTGGATCATATTATACTGGTGGAGTGGTCTCTCCATGTTCAGGTTTTTCATTGCATTTGTCCTCAGTTGGACATTCTTCTCATTGATGTTTGTCATCCTTCTCAACATTAAACTTCCATTGTGCTGGTCCCAATTTTCTCATCCTTCAAATCTGGCAGCCAACCATAACTGGTCTTAGATTTTAATGTGTTTCTATTCTACTGTTTGTAACCCAACTTGTGTCCTTTCTTTGCCACTAATCCCTCTTTTTTAGGTCCATTTCATAGTTGCACAACACTGGTTTTCTCTGCCAGTTGACATCAAGTCTCCCTCTTTATCTGCACTGTCTGTAATCTCTTTTCTTCCAACCTCTCACATTCCTCTTTCACCAAAAGTGTCATATTTTCATTTCTATGTGGGAGATTTGTCCAGTCCACTTGGTGTATTCTATCCTGGATATTGATGATGTCAGGTTTTTATCAGGCCATGTTTCTTACAGCAGGAGAGTTGTAGGTGATGAATTTCAACGATAAATGGACAACACAGAAACCACTTATTTTAAAGAAATGTATTGGAGACAAGTCAAATGCATATACAAATGTTGAATGCAGTGTTGGTTACAATAGTTGTATCCAGAGCTTTAAATAATTCTATTTTATATGAGAAGTCCATGCAGGCTGGTTCAGTTAATTTAGAAACCAATTGATAAAACAAAGTATTGTTCACTGCTCTCTTATTGCAATAAAATCTGCAATTATTAAATTTTAAAAGTTGCTTCTATACACTTTTATGGCTAAACTCATGACCACCCAGTCAGTATCGTTTTTTTTCCTGTTTCTTTTCACAAACGTGATTTACTTGCACTGATTTGTTTGCTCATGTATGTATGTGTGGGTGTATATTTAGTTTGCTTGATTAAAGCTTAGAACTCTCTACAAACTATGAGACATTATGATGTAAGAATATTCACTTTTAGCAATGAGAAAAATTCAAAAGCTTTGACAATGTAACATCAGTTCACAACAGTTTAATTACAAAGAAATTGATTTGTAAATAGTTATGTAAGCAAACTTGCCATAATTATTGCCTCTAAAAATAACTTACTTTAATGTTTATGCTATATAAACTAAATAATACTCTTATATTAAACTTAAACTGAACAGTCACGTATATATGACATGCTACATCAAATCTTTTGTTTGTTTCACTCTCTTGTGTATTCTTATTGCTGACTCTTGGACAGGATCCTTCATATTGGTACGTGAACAACTCTGTATACTTCCATCCATTATTTTCTTCATTATCTTACTGTTGTCACATGAAAATGTCTTCACATGACAGCACAGTTTGTGTTAAACACATGCTTTTTAGGTGGAAATTAGCACAAGGCTAGTGGCATGTTAGTCTCATATGCAGATGCACAAGGGATCAAGCTATTCTTTGTGTAGAGGTGAATATCTATTGGAAATACATCTTCAAGTAAGAAAAAGGTTAACTTCTTTTCTTTGCACTTTGTTGTTGAGGTGTTTTTTTTCTGAAGAACTAAAGACTCTTTTTGTTTATTACTTTAATTTGTTGTTATCATTTGCACTGTGACCTTTCTTTTTTCAGCTTTCTCAATAATTGAGAAAGAAAGAAAGGAAGATACCAAATTACCATCGATTTGTGTTTTTTTTCTTTTGATCATATCAGTAATTTTGAGATATTTGTCCTAATTTCTGTGTTAAGATTTTCTGACACTACTAGTTCGCATTGTTTTAATCTATTGTACTGATTTCCTTAAGGTCTCTTTAAGTATAACCATTAAGCCAACAACCTCAGTCGATGCACTGTTTACATACTAGGATAATGTATATTACTAAGTTGGTTTTGTGGATCATTTGGATTACACATTTGTATTCCTCCATATCTGATATCTCTTAATGTTCTGACACTTCTTGACAGGAGTTATTTAATATTGGAATAGTGACTTGAGACTCTGATGGTCAATGATGTTGCCTCCATTGTGTACCACATGTTGGTTCCATTTTTATTTGGTGTATAAATATATATACATATAGTTCCTGAGCTTCTACTTTTGTTACTTCACTGAGTCTGTCCCACCCTTTCAAGAAATTTTATCATTAACATCTCCACATTTGCTTTTGCATCTAGTAAATCCTACCTTCATCTTTAAAAGGCCTGGCGTGGGCAAGTGGTTAAGGCACTTGACTCATAATCCGAGGGTTGTAATTTTAAATCCTTGTCACACCAAATGTGCTCACTCTTTCAACCATAGGAACATTATAATGTGATGGTCAATCCCATTATTCACTGGTAAAAGAGTAACCCAAGGGTTAGCAGTGGGTGGTGATGATTAGCTGCCTTCCCTCTAGTCTTACACTGCAAAATTAACTATCAGCTAGTGCAGATAGCTCTCGTGTAGCTTTGCACAAAATTCAAAACAAACCAAACTAATCATCCTTGACAGCTTGGATTGCATAGGTATGTGTCTGCTGTTCTTTCTTTCCTCATTTGTTTTTGTTGAATCTCTTACTATCTTGTTGCATGAGTGCATCACTTGTGGGTTTTCTTTCAGCTTAGGGATTTACTCTTTTCTATTTTTTCTTTTATTTTATTTTCCACCTACATGTTTTAATCCCTTACTTCTTTATCTGTTCCTGCTTTAATTTTTTTTCTTAGGCTTATATTATAACTCTGTCAGCTTTACTGGGGAAATTTGCACATATGTGTATTCCACCTTGCTCTTGGGTTTTTATTCTGTTGTGTTCTATTTTACTTGCCTAGTCAGTCTGTCTTACTTTAGGGTTCACTTCCCTCAGTATTATCTCAGTAACTACTGTTTTTCACCTTTCCTTCAAGATAAGATTTTATTACATTGGAAACTGAAGCTGAGGCTGTTTCTCAGCAGCCTTCTCTCATTATTTTAATTTTCTGATATTCTTGGTCCAGAATGTTCCAATAAGTTTTTCACTTTCAGTAGTCTCATTGGGTTTCATCTTTTTCTGTTCCTTGTACTCTTGCTCCGTCTCAAATTCCCTCCTCTTGGAGGGCTGGTCGTCGTGAATTGCAAAGTTGACTCGATTTAGACCCATCCCTTGGCTACAGGATGGTAAGAACTTAGTAGATTTCATTTCCAGACAATCTTTGGGTCATGTCATTTTCCAACAGACTTTCCTGTATTTTTGCATTCAACATTCTGTTTTTTCAGTCTTTCAACCACAACCCCCTTATATTTTGTATGCTTTCAAAATTTAAAAGAAGCTGTGTCTTGCCTTCTTTACAGGTTTTCATCCTCTCTTGTAGTTTTTTACATCCATATTTTTGTTGTTGTTTCCACAATGATTAGTGATTGGCTTCTTGTCTTAGCTCAGTCTTGTTGAACCAACGTCTTGTCATCACTTAGTTCATCGTGGTTTGTTTTCTCAGTCTTAGGTGAGTGCCTCCTCCTGGGTTATGGATAACCAAATTCAATGCCCTGGATATTTTTCCACACTTCCCAGTTTGTCCATCTTAATGGGTGATGTCTCACTAAGCTACCCCGGTGGGTGACATGCTCCATGGAATTTCTCTTTCTTATGCTGTTTTCAGAAAGAATTTCATCTTTGTAATTTTTTATGCTTCACCAGCCCCTCAGTTTGGGATTTTAACCTCCCCATTTCCTTCCCATTTCTGGTGTATTTATTTTGCTTTGTTAAGAAGCAGAATATTTAAATGTGTGTGTTCCTAATGATTACTGCACTTGGAGAATGTGTTGCCCTCCTAGTGGTGAAGAGCTATAGTCTAATGGTGATTACGTTATAGTCTGGAACAACACGTTTTAAGTAATTCAGGGTCTGGAGCTTTATTCTAGGCATGTGGTATGCACTAAAATCTTTTTAATGGTGCTGCAAGGTAATAGTAAAGAGTAACTTATTTGAATTTTATTTTACACTAACAAAAAATGTTAATATCCCTTGACAACAAATTGATTTTTCTGTATTAGGTTAGTATAAAAACATATAATAAGATTGTAAAATTTTCATATTGTTTTTATAGATTAGATCCTATGATTCTTTAATGTCAAACAAAAGACAATATTGATCTCAACACAAAGTTAACAGATTCAAGAAAAAATAAGCACAATTTGTTGGTCTCACAAGATTAAAACAAGGATTTATGGTAATTTATCATTGTATTGTTTGTTCCTAAGTATGTTTATTTTCTATATATGTATTTTATTATTTAAAAGCAGTATGGTTTATAATGTGTAAAAATATTTATTTTACTGAAAATCACAAAATGTGATTAGTGGTTGTTTGTTGATGGTACAGTTTTTCATTATACAGTTATACATGTTATACACAATAATTATATATATATATATATATCTTTCAGGTAATGTTTACTGAAGAAGATGTGAAATTTTATCTAGCAGAATTGGCCTTAGCTTTAGATCACCTTCACAATATTGGAATAATATACAGAGACCTCAAGCCAGAGAAGTAAGATGTCTTTCATTTCTTGTCAGTTTCAGTTTGACATGGCCTGGAAGTAAGGCCACTTTACTTGCAATATGCAGGTTGGGGAATTGAAAACCTTCACTGAATAAGCTTGCCTCTTTAGACAAGAGTACATTACATTGTGACAGTCAATCCCTCTTTTTGTTGCTAAAGGAGCAGCATGCACTCTTATTGGTACAGTAGTAGCCTGCAGATTCACATCACTAAAAAACTGGGTTTTGAGAGCAGCATAGATAGACCATTGTTTAGCATTGTGCTTAATTTTGAAAAGGATCGGTGTAAGAGTTGGTGTGGGTGGTATTGACTAGCTGCTTTTTCTCTAGTCTGTTACTTTATAAGTTTGACTTGTTATCACACAGATAAGTAACTATTTGTCAGATTTACTTGTATCCATAGGCAGATTATGATGTTGGTAGGAAGTGGGGTGAGCCAGATGTTCTTCACTTTTCTGTGGGATAAAGTACACATGAAACATTCACAATAATTAAGTCAGATGTTGTTTTGACCCCCTCACCCACATTTTGGTCCCAAATCCCACATATTCTTTTATCTGTTCTATGTATACAAAGATCTTAAGATATTATTTGTTTGTTTGTTTGTTTGTAATTCTTCACAAAGCTACACAATGAGCTGTCTGTGCTTAGCCCACCACAGGTATTAAAACCCAGTTTTTAGCATGGTAAATCCATAGATATGTTGCTGTGCCACTAGGGGTCAATACTGTGTGTAAACAGAGAGTAATTTATATGCTATTAATACACTGCAGTCTAATATATTTGCAGTATCTTATGCTGAAATTTAAAATGTAGATTATGTTTGTTGTATGTATAATAAGTGTGAAACATCTTTTTATAAAGTAGTTTCATTTTCACTATAATTGTATCTGTCCAATTTAAATGTATTGCATTTCTAAACCTTTGAACTCGATTATAATTCATTGTCACTATTTTTCTGTGTTTAATCTGATGTTTTTTTTAATTCAAGTGGTAATTAATGTTACTTTCTGTAAGTTTGAATATGATAAATGTTACTTTTAAATAGTAATATATATTACTTTTTGCAAGTTTTAGTTTAATAAATTTGTTTTGTTTTTTTTCCTCAGTATTCTGCTGGATACAGATGGTCACATTAGTCTGACAGATTTTGGTCTGAGTAAGGAAGCCTTAAATGACCAGAAAGCTTATTCCTTCTGTGGAACAGTGGAATATATGGCTCCAGAAGTTATAAATCGTAAAGGTCATACAACTGCAGCTGACTGGTGGTCATTTGGAGTCCTAATGGTCAGTATATCAATCAGACTATTTTTAATAAAGGGAGTATTTTTTTGTTTATTTTCACTTTATTGATGTTACTTTGTAGTCAAAATGTATTTGCATAGTTTTTAGTATCCCTTGGAATATTATGTGCTGCTATTGAGTCGTGAAATAAATTACATGTAGCTATGAATAGAAAGTTAGTATTACACCACATATAAAGATATCATGATGTTAGAGAAATGCATAGATTCAAGAAGTCTTGATAGAAATGAAGCAAAAACCCTATAACCTTTTGAAAGCATTTGGGTAATAAGGTTTTTATTTAATTTTTGTAATAGATATAAAATATTTCTGATTGATCTTTGCACTTTGTTGTTATAAAAAACAAGACTCTTGATTAAAGCACTAGATAATGCACATAAGGTAAGTTTAATTTATTGTAAAGTTCAGATGATTAATTAACTTTTTTAAACCATATAATGACACTACACAACAAAGTTTTTGCTTCTTGAACACTGCTGGGTGTTCCTTATAGATTTTTGGCTGCTGATCACAAAAATCACATCCAAATTTGCTCATCACGTATTGTTTCATCGAAAAGTCTTCAGTTTTGTCATGTTTTTTGTTATTTTTGTGTCCAAAAATTTTCGTTTTTGTAAGAGACCTCTGAACAATGTTTTGTGCAGTCTGGACATGTCCAGGCATGAAATCAGGCAAGGTTGGAAGCTGTTTTGTGGAAGTGGCTTGCATACACAGATGCTGCTCATTGGATTAATATAGACCTTATTGTGTGTATGTATTGTTTCAGAATATAGCATTGCCTCAGTAGCACTGTAATAAGTAAGTTAGATGTTATAGGACGATTGGGGTCGGTCAATATGTCTCATCAGTGTCATAACAGCCACGATACATTCTGTTATATTTGTGGCGAGGATACACTTGTTTATCAAAGACGCTCAATGACTGCTCTTGTGAAAAAAGCATATCATCTGTACTTTGGCTGTAAAATTGGTGATCAAGACCAGGAATTGGCACCTCACATTTGTTGTGCGACATGTGCTGTCTGTCTAAGAGCTTGGCTCAGAGGCATTCGAAAGACAATGCCGTTTGCTGTCCTGATGATATGGCGAGAACAGAAAGACCATGTGACGGACTGTTACTTCTGTTTGACTAATGTGTCTGGTTTCTCTGCTAAAAACAAGAAGTCAATTGAATACCCTAATCTGCCTTCAGCAATGAGACCTGTGCCACATGACAACAGTTTTTCAGGGAACTGGCAGTGACATTGATCCAGATTTTGAACTGTGTTCCTCAGGCAATCAATATCTCATAATACAGTCAGAATTAAACGATCTGGTCAGAAATTTGGGTCTGTTAAAAGCAAAAGCTGAATTGGTGGGTTTGAGACTGCAGGAATGGTGTTTGATGTCACCAGGCACGAAAATTTCTGTTTTTCGAAGCCGCCAAGATGATATAACCAAATTCTTTGCACAAGTTGGCAGTCTCTGTTTCTGTGTTGATATTGAAGGATTGTTCTCTGCTTTGATTGTGACCATGACCTGCAAAAGTGGCTTCTCTTTATTGATTCATCAATGTTAAGCCTCAAAGCTGTTCTGTTACACAATGACAATGTTCACCCTTCAATACCTGTTGGCTACTCAGCACACATGAAAGAAACCTACGAGAACATGGAAATATTGCTGAAGTACATCCAGTACAGCAAGTACAACTGGAATATCTGTGGAGATCTGAAAGTCATTGCTCTGTTACTGGGATTGCAGCTTGGCTATACAAAGTACTGTTGGTTCATTTGTGAATGAGACAGTCGTGCCAAAGAGTCACATAATTCTAGACAGAGCTGGCCACTCCATAAAAAGTTAGTTCCAGGACAGAAAAATGTGGCACATGAACCGCTTGTCAACCCAACAAAGTTTTTTTTGCCTCCTCTTCACATAAAATTGGGACTTATGAAGAATTTCGTGAAAGCAATGAACAAAGAAGGTGAAGGTTTTCGTTATTTAAGACAGATGTTCCCAAGAATAACTGAGGCCAAGATCAAAGAGGGCATTTTTGTTGGCCCTCAGATCAAATATGTTATGAGTGACAAGCAGTTCGAAGATCTGTTAGTTGGGCTGGAAAAGATTGCCTGGAAAGCCTTCACAGACGTTGTTGACAATTTTCTTGGCAATTACAGAGCTCCATATTACATTCAGCTGGTAGACAAATTTCTCAAAGCATACAAAACAATTAAGTGCAACATGTCACTCAAGATTCATTTTCACCTCTCACTTTGGACTTCTTCCCCACAAATCTCGGTGCTGTCAGTGATGAACATGGTGAAAGGTTTCACCAGATCATTGCTACAATGGAAAAATGATATCAGGGCAACTGGAATTTGTCAATGCTTGCTGACTACTCTTGGACACTGCAACGTCATGCACCGGACATTTAATACAAATGAAAATCAGGAGCAAAACACTTTTAATTATGTTGAACTTAATAGGGTATTAGAAACATAAACACAATTAAATACGTTATTGCTGGTAAACAGTTAACTGTCTATTTCTTAGAGTTCCTATGTGATGAAGCAAAACCAAAACTATATTTGTGCATACCCACCAGGTACCTGTCACAATCAGCAAAAACTTTTCAGGAAGCAAAACTTAAAAAAAAAAAATTGTTGTGCAGTGTGATCTGAAATGTCGTATTAAGAGCTTAACAAACTTATATAATTAGGATGATGTACAGAAATGATAAAACTATTACACAGTTTGAGATGCTGACAGGAGCCTTACCATTCCAAGGAGCAAACAGAAAGGAAACGATGATGCAGATTCTCAAGTGAGTGTGTGTTTATGGCCTTGTGTTCTCACACAGCTATTAGTTAATAGTAGAACAATCTTGTTTCAGGTAGGTTAAAGTGTTCATTCTTATAACTTTTCAGAGTTATAATCAAAAGTCGAGTAAACTATGTTATCGTTAATATATGCAAATAAACTTGACATCAAAACATATTTAATCAATCAAATTTTAATATTACATAAATTGTAATTTCTTAGATTTATAAGGAAATAGTTAAATGAATTTTATATTATCCTTTGTATGTGTATTGTGACATTTATTCACTCCACTTGACTCTTGTGTATTTCTTCATTATCCCTCTGGAGTCCTGATTTTAACATAGGCTACTCATTATTACTACAGATATTACTAAGGTTTAGTTTGATAATTATAACCATTAACATTCTTTTTTTAATGAGGTATAAACTAAAAAGTCATACTCACTGCCATGCCAACCTGTCACATGCTCTCTCTTCACAAATTGCCACTAATTCTCTGTGATATGTGATATTATGTCATTTATAACTGATAGAAAGACAAAGTTCTAATTTACCAAATAATGTATAATGCCAATCAGTCCTAGTTCAGATAGAATAACTGAGTAAATTGTTTTAAGGTACTTTTGTGTTCATTAGAAAGCCAGTTAAATTATTATAGTTATACAACATTGTCTTCCGTGTTTGTGTTATTGTATTAGATTTTTAAGTGCATACTTCAAAGAAATAAAAATTATTTAAGGCACTTGTGCTATCCTTACGTAAAAAGGTAGACATAAGAGTCATCTGCAAGTAGAGTAAAAAGAAAAAGAGTCCAAATACAAGTATTATATTTCTTGTTTCTTAGTAACTTATTAGATTTATATTATTTATAGAAAACAATTACAATAAAAAGAACATCTCCATGGCGTATGCTTGAGGGCATTATATAATTTGCTATGGTAACTTGAACTGTGCATTTGCTGAGTGATTTATAGCTCATAGTGCTAGATTATTAGTTATGATTAAAATAATATAGTTAAACAGAAACAGACATAAACTGTTACAAGTCTTAAGCTAGTTAGGATAAGTAACTGTAATTTTCTGTTGTAATCTGCAACCATTCGAGGAAGAAAGGGTAGTTTAAGTTTATTTACTTGTTTTTAATAATGTTTACAAAGTCAGCCAAATTTACCTAGTGTCTATAGTTAGTATAGAAAACAAATTATAGATAAGATTTAAAGTTTCACTGAAAACAAATGTTTGTTATTCATTTTGGTTTCAGAGGTTGTGCAAATGCACTTCTCTTGAAATCAATGGATTTTGCTGTTAAGAACTCATTTTTCGTTTAGTGGTACTTTTTTATGATCAGAACAGTGAGGTAGCTGTAGGATCCAAGTGAGATCCTTCTCTAGCTAACCTTTTTCATAAAAAAACTATACTTTTTCATAGCCTTGTAAGTGATTATATTGTGGAAAGTATGTTTGTGATACTATTACTGTATTCAGGAATCCAGATCTTATTTTTAAGTATTTGGAGTATTTGAATAGCAAACATAACTGTATTTTTTGTAGATCATCTGTAAGATCATAGACTTGCAATTCTAGACATGTAATTTCATGATTGTTAGGGCATATTTAAATGTGATGTTTATAAAACAAATAACATTTACTGGTCTGTTACAATCTTTTTATAATGTCACTAATAGGATGGCTATTTTGTAACATTTTCTTAGCAAATTACTAATATATCTGAATTTAGCTTAATTTTTCTAATATATGATGATAGCATAAAAGTATACTAATTCTGAAAATATTACATTACTAGCAAAAGTATCTGGTTTAGCTGATGTTACTAGGTAGATATATTCTGGATGAGTATGTAAGTGTGTGTATTCTGAACTTATTTTAGCTTAGAGAAAACAGTCAAAAATTATTATTCACAGTTTAAAATTGAATCAAGTATTTTTAATTGTAAAACAGCAAAAAACATTCCCAGTTTAAAATTGGATCGATATTTCTACTTGCATGATAAATTTTATGCACTTGTCTCTGGGCTCTGTTATTTTACACCTGGTTTTTAGTTATATTTATTAAATTTATTTAAACCATATTAACATTCACTATACTTTTAAGATTGCATGGCCCTCCTTGCACTTCTGTCACTAACAGTGTAATGGGTAGACATTAAATGAACCATTTTATGTGGGTAAATGCATTTTGATTTTTTATGACTCCTCTTATTTCGATAAATCAAGCATGTGACACACACTGGCTTTTATATAAGTCAGATAACAAGATGTATAGTGGCATCTGTAATTATCTGTAATTATTGTCATTGCCATCAAACCTTTAATTCTTTTTTCATGTTTCTGGGAAAGAAAAATGTTAAAACTTTTTTCACTGTTTTCACGTGCTAAAATAGGTTCATAATAGACATACTGACATGGTCGTCCAGAATATATCAACCTAATAACTCGAGTGAAGCCGGGTATTTTTGCTAGTGTATTATGAAATTGTTTTTGATGACAAACAATGATTACTATTTAAGTATCTGTAAGAAAAATATCAATCTAACTTTAAACTTAAATTGTGTCTGAATTTAATCAACAGACTAAATTAAGAAATCAAAAAATATTTTTTCAATTTTGTAGTTTGTACATTTCATTTTATACTTTTATTACATAGACTAACAACAATATTAGGTTATACTTTTGTTGCTGAGTAATATGACATAAAAGCTATCTTAAAACAGTTATGTCTCAAGTTGTGAATCTGTGGAAAGTAAAGGTTAATTGAGAAGTTAACAACCTCTGTTAAATGAAACTCTCTTATGCAGGGCCTTTAGTACTGAAATCAGCTGTTGGGTTTAATCTAAAAATAATAGAGTGCATGAAATGAGTGTAATGGGTGAGAACATTTTGAGTGACTCCCATTATCTGAAAATGCTTTGGAAACAACACATTCAATCAGTAAGAGAATTTCAAGTCACTAGATTACAACCTTTGTCTGTTTTAAGCTTATAAGATAGATTTTATTACTTAACCTTACTAATTTTGAGTCATTTGTTTTTAATACTTTTTACCTGGGAGTCATCCTTTGGCATGTAAGTGACATTTGATGCATTTGACAAAAATGGAAAATTTGTCATACATTTTATGTAATTCATAGTTAACACTTTGGTGTTAAAACCATTGTCATAACTTGGTCCCAAATCTGTGTCCTTCTCATCAAAAGTTTTTTTTTTCCATGTTTTGGAATAATCTCAATTCAAGTATTTTGAACTTCAAATACCAATATTAGGGTCTTCTATTCCAAATAAAGTTTTTCTATGTCTTAAAATTTATTTTTTTCTAACCCAGGTCCTGGAGTAGCTGTCTATTCACTTTTACAAGAAAACTAATAACATTCTTTTTGAATTTCTAGAGCAAAGCTAGGAATGCCACAGTTTCTTAGTCCTGAAGCACAGAGTCTTCTTCGAGCCCTTTTCAAAAGGAATCCAGCAAATAGATTAGGTAAATATTATACTAGGTATTACATTTAATTCCATTAGACATTTAGTATGAAAATATATTTAGTTCTGATGTAAATACTGTGATAAAGTAATTATGTGTAACCTATACATTTATTATTTTTAGTTATTTATTTTATTTTTTTTAAACCAGTACTTTAAATGTATAATTACAACATGGCCTGTATAAATAGACTTAAAGTGAACTGTGACAGAAAAAGAGATTGCATAACTGTTAAAACCTCTAAGAGTTTAACTGTTGGGTAATGATGGTGTATTTTAGAATTATAATTATGGTAATCAATGGCATTGACATGATGGTAGGATGTCAACCTCTTGGAGTTGTAGCAGTGTTATTTTAAACTTTGGAAATTTTAACAGTAACAGTGAAGTTAAGCAGTATTAACATTTGGTGGGTTATAGCTGTTTGAACCTTAGCAAACTGTTTTTTTGTAACACTATTGAACTTTAATTTGCTGTAGAAGTCTTTGTTTTTTTTGTACCTTAGTGAATTGTAGTGCTCCATAAGTTTGGAGAGTTGTAGCTCTGATGTATCATGGTGAGCTATTATTCTGTTTACTATAGTAAGATGTATTAATATTGTGCCTTCATGAGCTGTATTCCTGTTGTATTTTAATAAGTTGTGCTGTTAAACCTGTTTTGTTGTCTCTCTAACTCTGGGTTGGTCACAGTTTTTAGAGAATGACATTCTCTAAATTTTAATATAATTTTTATCATTATGACATCTGTTCTGTTTTTATTTTTATTTTACATCTTATTTGTTTACCCTCCCTCTCAGAAGTTTGGAATTTAATGTAAATAATACAGATATTACTAAGGCAAAGTATAATTTTACAGCCTTCAATTTTATATGTTTACAGAACCACAAACTAGAAAATCAGAACCACTTGCCCATCATATCCTTTTCTTCACAAATTATCAGTAGTTCTTTTTTATGTTTTGTATAATATTATTTCTAATAGAAAGACAAAGTTTTAATCAATCAAATTATGTGTTATTTTATGTTGTTTTCTCTACAGAGTGTTATCTATTTTGACTCCAGTTTAAAAATTTTGTGTGTGGTTTTATGAAATGAGAACATCACTAATAAGAAATAGAACAAGGAGAGTAGTTCGTATTTTATTTGAATATTGTTAAAATCTTTTAGCATATGTTCAGCTGGCTTTTTTGGGTATCTTAGAAATCTTCTATTGAAGGAAATTACCTGGCATGCTTTCTTTTGATGATGTTTTGATCTGTGTGCTGAATCCTGTTTACGTTTTTCTCCTCATAGGATCAGGACCAAACACTGTTAAAGAAATTCAAGGTCATCCATTTTTTGCAACCATAGACTGGCAAAAGTTGTATGGGAAAGATGTTAAGCCTCCTTTCATTCCAGCAGTTGGCAGATCAGACCACACCTGCTACTTTGATAAAGAATTCACCACCAGAACACCAGAAGGTTTGAAATTCTTATTCTTAGAAAACGTTTTTATGCTACAGTATTTTAAAAATTTGAATTATTATCTTACAAGCAGTTACTTCATGTATTTTCTCAGTAAAGGATGACTTTTTTTAATCGATACATTTTTAATAAAGACCTGTAAACTAGTGTTAAAATATTTTTATGGTCAGTTAAACTTAACTTCAGTAGTTAACACTGCACTTCTTGATGACGAGAAACCAACTTGAAGTTGGTTAAACACTTCAGGTTAAAGTGAAAATGAACTAGAAAGGTCAAAATGTTGTTCTCTGCTTTATTAGTAAAAGTGTTAATACCCATAACAGCCTTTCCAAAATATATTTTTAACATTGTACTATTTGGTACATGGTTCACCATTTTTGTTTGAAATTGTTATCTCAGTAATGATTAGTACAGTTTAAACAAAATCATAGAGTCAAATTTCAAGACAGAATTAGTTGCTTTTAAAGCTTTCTAATTTTATCTTGTTTTTGTAGATTCTCCTGGTATTCCACCTAGTGCAAATGCTCACGAGTTGTTCAGAGGTTTTAGTTTTGTTGCTCCAAGTTTAGTAGAAGAAGAACATCAACAGCAAGCTGAAACTGAAGCTCTTAGTAAGGTTAGTGTTATCTATTGACTTGTTACTGGTGTACTTTTATATTAGTAAAGTTAGTGTTATCTATTCTCTTGTTACTACTGTACTTTTATAGTAAATCAAGTGTATATTATTTAAATATATACTGATTAGTCTTAATTGCTATTTAGATTAATTTTTTTTGTGTGAAATACATTTTTAAATTTGCTATGTTGTTTTAATTGAAAGAAAGCTCATTTTATTATTATACACATATTGTTGCATTGTCATTAAAAGCTTACTTTAACCCTACAACTTCTGGCACTGTTTATAAGTTCCTTTTGCATGTAGTATTTTATTACATTCAAAATTTAATTAACCTACTTTACTTTCAATATACATCAGTAAAGTTAACATTATAAGGTATGTTATAATTTGAATTTTTGTGTTATCTAAGTTTTAATTATCTTGTTTCAAAAACGATTAAACTGTAGTTTTCATGTTAAGTGATCCACACCCTTTGAAAAACCTTGATTTTAACAGCTACATGAGCTGGTAATGTACAAGAGTTTCTTCTTCAAGCTAACTACATGTGTTTCATTTAATTGACATGTCATATCTAAAGTCCCATAATTATATTCACTGGGAAACAGAAACAAATTTTTGCACCCTTGACTTTTGCCATGCCTACCTTCTATACTTTGCTTTGAGATCTATAACCTATGAGTAGTTAGTTGACTCAAGTGTATATAGATTTTAGAAAAAACCCAATTTACACTATTCTATACCAATAGTTAATTTATTACTGGCATGCAGATTTTTTACTGTGTAGATGTAAATGCTGTTTGAATTGTTGTCTGCTTGATCGACTATAGGACATATGATAGCTTCTTACCTAAATAATTTATTGTTAGAGAGACAGTTAAGGTCTTGCTTGTATATTTTAGTTAAATGCATATTACGTGTGTTTTAAAAATCATATTTTGAATGGTTTATAAGTTTAACTTGTAGAGTGGATTTTGAAAGGTTATAAACAAGATGGCGTGTATAAGTACTACGTTGGTTTGGCAACATGTCTCTGTAGGGAGTCTTTCAAAATACCTTTAAAAAGACCCTTGGGTAACTGTTAATGTATGGGCATGAAAGATAGTAGATGAAGAATTCAAAAATAAAACTTACAATAAACTTAAGTGAAACAAATAAAAACATGATTATCCTGGTGGATTTCTGTGGAAATTTAAAAGTTGTATATATATTTCCATTTGTTAATTTTAAACAGTTACTGCATTGTATGTTGATTATAAAAAAGTTGGCCTGGCATGGCCAAGCGTGTTAAGGCGTGTGACTCGTAATCTGAGGGTCGTGGGTTTGCACCCCCCGTTGCACCAAACATGCTCGCCCTTTCAGCTGTGGGGGCATTATAATGTGACAGTCAATCCCACTATTCGTTGGTAAAAAGAGTAGCTCAAGAGTTGGCGGTGGGTTGTGATGACTAGCTGCCCTTCCCTCTTGTCTTACACTGCTAAATTAGGGACGGCTAGTACAGATAGTCCTTGGGTAGCTTTGTGCGAAATTCAAAAACAAACAAACAATCTAATAGAGTTAGTGATATAGTAGAGAACATGGAAAACAAGATATAAAAATTTAACTTGAAACTTATGAGATTCTAGAGATTATATAAATTAAATGTAAAAATTTATAATATAAAAAATTAGTATTTTTGTACTTCATATGAAAATCACCTTGCAGATGAACTGTTTAAAGTTGGAGTGCAAATAACTATGTTAATTAACAAATGTTTATATTATAAATAGTAGGAAAAACATAAAATTAAATGTTTTATATTTCTAAAGTTGTTTTCTTGTAGGAACTTTAGTGCCCAATTTAAAAAAAAACTTCTTCCACTAGTTTTAATTTTGGAATGAAACATGAGGAGAGTGACTACATTAAAAGTAGTAGTCAGTAGTTACAGGGTTAAGAAAAAGACTGTTAAATTGTATGATAGTAACCACTTAAATTTTCTACTGTTCAGCTGAAGTCGAGGCAAAATTATGTGCTTTTACCATAATGCTGTGCAACAGCAAACATGCAGTGGCATGTAACCTTCAATTCAAAAGAATTTAACTTTCAGCTGTGTGATGTTATAGATAAAAACACGTTTTATGTTGAACTGTTTTGTGTTTGATTTCATTACATCTTGCTCATGTCAATGAGAGTAAAGGGCGTGACACTAACAGTTATTTGTTCAGAAATGGTCACCTGGAGACTATTTTTGGAACCTTGCATGTATGTGTACATGTATGTCTATATCTTTATATATAATTTCAAACAACAGTACGATTAATCTTCTAGATTTCTTGAGCCATTGTGCATTCATTACTAAATAATAAATTTGAAGTTCACTGTGTGCATCTCTATACAGATATTTCTGTAAGTAAATATTAAAGTTACATGGAATTACTCGTCAGTTATTCAGATTTATATTGTTTTTGTATTATAAGTTCTGGCTTAAAATTTGAGGATTATGTTTCTTAAATTAATCAATAGGTACTAAAATTTTATTATCACTAAACCCACTTCAGATTCATTGTACATTTAACAATGATGTAGAATATTCAGTTCCTTTAAATATTTTGTTGTTCTATTATTGATTTAAGTCTGTTTTAATGAAAACTCCAGCTGGCATCTAGCTCCTCCAGTTACAAAGGATCAATCACCAAGGAGTATGAACTCAAAGAAGAAGTGGGAGTTGGATCTTATGCTGTAACAAGACGTTGTGTTCACAGAGAATCGGGAAAAAGTTTTGCAGTAAAAGTAGGTTAACTAGTAGAGAAATTGGTTTTTGCTCCTTTTTTATTGGTGGTTTTAATACATAATACATATTACTTAGATTATGTTCTATTTAAATATTTTTTTTATTGTGGACTATACAGCATATATGCATATAAACATTTCAAAGAAAAAAACGTAAGTCATATCCACTCATTTTATAGCTAAAGTTGAATTTCACAGAAGATTTTAATGTAATTGAATTTTTGGCCATTTTTATTTGGTTACAAAGAAAGAGTTAAGAAGGTAATGAGACTAAAACAGGATAAGAGAAACCTTAAATTGTTGAGATTTATAAACTCGTTAAAGACAGGATGATTTAATATGGTTTAAATTTTTAGAAACAGTTCATTTTTGGCACTGAGCAACTTGTGTTTCAAATGCTACTCTTATGTAAATTCTTTCATATTAGTAGTTCACCATGTTATTTCTTTTTGAAAAATGTAATGTTGAGTAAAATAAGTTCATTCTGTTACATATTTTCAATTATAAGTTAATAATTAATACCCTTAACTTTCTTTCTGATAAATGTACATTGTGAAAACTATTAAATTTTAACAGATTTTTTAAATATTATTTTATTGTTTGTATATGTGTTAAAGTAAACTTTTCTCACTTAAAGACAAATATGTCTGAAATGTTTAATAATAATTTGAAAGTTTGTGAAATCAATAGTGACCATAGAAAGTGTTTGACTTTACAAAGTTAAAAATGTCTTTTACTGAGAATGATCCTAAACTATTCTACATAATTTGATGGTTTCCCATTCTTCTTGTAAGACACCTTAAAAGGCTAGGAAACTGTTAAAAAATGTAGTTTTAGTGAGGTTTAGGATTATTCTCAGTAAATATATTTCTAATTATGTAAAGTCAAATATTGTCTATGTTATCACTGATAATAAAATTGTTCACAAATGCAATAATGCAGTTTAAAAATGATAAAAAATTGAGGTTTGTAATTGGAGTCAATTGGGCTTTTGGTAGTGAAAGAGGTTAAACCAAGATTGGAAGACCTTAAAAACAAACAGAAGAACTTTAAATAAAAGGTATTGACAGTAAATTCTTAACCAAAAAAGTTATAAGCTCTTTGAAAATCTCAAGAAATTTATAGACATGTCTTGAAAGTCTTTGATCACTGGAATATTTATTTATGTATTTATTTTTTGTTTCTAGTTGTTTTTCACTGGTTTTTGATTAATATCACATCTGATTCGTCCAAATAAACGTATCATTGAACCTTCGTAGGTTCTGATAGGAACAAGTTTTGTGCTATATATTTCATCATGTTCATGAAGAATACTGATGTAAAATGCTACAAGTGGATAAAGTTAATAAGTTTGATTGAACATTTAGTTCTGGGAAACAACTTAAAATACAGAAAGTAAAACCATAAACTCTAAAATTATTCTCAAAACTAATTTTTCATTGCTATAAAAAATCTTGAGAAATCCAATTGTGTTATCAGTTATTAAACCATTTTTATATTTCTGGGTACACAATAGAGATATCATTAACATCTGAACATTTTGAATTTTTTTCAACTGTCCACATAACCCCATTGAAAAAATGGATCAATTTCTTACAGACCTTAGCTGAAGTATTTAAAATATTTCTAAGTGTAAAAACACATAAGATCATAGTTTTACTGTATAACTGCTAAAGCTAATATATTGACATATTCAAGGAAAAACAGGAAAGGAAAAAGTTGGCCTTATATAATTAATACTTTGTTTTTCTTACTGAGACTTTATAATTCAATACATTTGAGGATGTGAAAGGTAATAATAGTTTATCTTTTACTTTTTCTTGCAAGTTTGATTCATTGTATTTTCAGAGTTGGTCTTAAGCCTTAAGAATTTGATAAGCAGCTCCAATATCTCCAGAATACTTGAATGGAAACAGATGTAGGCCTGATCTGTTTTCACTATGAGCAGTAGTTTTCTATCAGACATGATAGAACCAATGAAACTATTAAATTTAACTTCATATTGAATGTCACACCACCATTTGGTATGTCAGTGGGAAACTTAAGAGCTTATGGTGCTAAAAATTGCATTTCAATATACTTGGTGGGTACATCATAGGTATCCCATTGTGTAAGTAAGCACAAGTACTGAATATGAAGCCTTGTGTTAGAATCTGAGATTTGCCACTTTGTTAAATCAGTGATTTAGCATGTAGAACATCCTTCTGTTTGCTAGTGTTATTACAACACAGCTATTAATCACAAATAGCTTGTTATTAATACTGTATGCAATGAGAAATTTCAAGTCAGTGACAAACATAAATTTGCTCTTTGATGAAATAATAAAATCAAAATGTTTTTTTAATTAGCAAGTTATGTTTTGTAAATTTAATGTTGACAGTCCACATAAATATTTGTATATGAATAAATGGAATTTTTTCGTATAGAGCTACTAATATCATCAACAGTTGTTACAAAACTAAAAAATAATACCACATGGCAGTGCTTTCAAAACTTCTTTTATGGCAACACACGGTATACATACCAAAAATAATTTAACACCACAGAGATGAGTATAAACTGGTACGTCAAAGGTCCCCACTATACCTGCTACTTCACAAGGCTGTGTTGGCAAACCTTTTTCATGTTGTGTGCCCAAAAAGAAATATAAAACATTATATAATTTTTTTGTGTGCCAAATTAGTGAGAAACTTTTGAAATACATTATATTACTGAATTTTATAACTAAAATAAAAAATAAAAACTTAACAAAACATTTTGTGCAATATATGAAAATATGACATCTCTTAGGGCATTATGTAACATCTACTTTGGAAAGCACCCCTACATGGTCACTAAACAGTTATAGGTATAATTATTATCACTAGGGGAGGTTTCCTTTCAGTGTTTTTCACAGCTTTACTTGAATATTTGCTTTTTACAATTATTCCTGTTGTGCCCTTTTCTAGGTCATCAACAAGTCTAAGCGAGATTGTCAAGAAGAAGTGGAAATTCTGCTACGCTATAGTCAGCACCCAAATATTGTCACACTTTATGATGTAAGTTCAATAGTTTTTGGTTTGCTTCTTTTTACATAAAATTTATTTATGTTGGTTAATCATGGTTAATGGATAATCAGTTAAACATGTGGAACAAAACACTGATGTAAAGATTAAAATAAAAATTAACATAATTAATGACAGAAAGGGAGAGTGCAGTTCCTGAAACAAAAAGAAAGTAATAAAAGGCATGGTACTGAACTACACTGCTGGCCAAAATCTTAAGGCCAATGAACATAAAGAAAAAATATGCATTTTGCATTGTTAGACTCAACCACTTATTTGAGTGGAGCTTTGAAAGACAAAGGAATTTTTCATGGCGAATAACGTGATTCTTTTGGACCATCCAGCGTGTTTGTCCGAACTGAACCCCATTGAAAATGTTTGGGGGTGGATGGCAAGGAAAGTCTGTAGTAATGGACGTCACTTTCAAACAGTGTATGATCTTCGTGAAGCCATCTTCACCACTTGGAATAACATTTCAGCAAGCCTTCTGCAAACGCTTATATCGACCATGCCAAAGCAAATGCTTGCAGTTATTCACAATGACTACCGTGCAACTCACTACTGAGACCTCTTGTTGGGCATTTCCTATCTTGTTTACGACTTCTTTTTTGGTATGGTCTTAAACTTTTGAGCAACTAGTATTTAGGCTAATTTCATAATGCTCACATTTTCCCTATTAAATGCTAAAAAAGTTTATTTTTATTTTCCCTTTTTTTATTTTTATCTTTCGAAGCTCTACTCAAATAAGTGGTTGAGTCTAACAATGCAAAATGCATATTTTTTCTTTATGTTCATTGGCCTTAAGATTTTAGCCAGCAGTGTATAAGGAAGTCTTATCTGAGCTTGTGTCATAACAAAATATTAGAATGGAATGCAGATCATCTCGTTCTTAAGATACATTCTGTCTGTGAGTTGGCTTGATTAGGAAGGAAGACAGGTAGCTAACTTTGCACATGAGAATTACTGGGTAACACATTTAAATTGTGCATTGATAGTTTATGAACTTGTTTCTTGAGTGAGATAAAATTGATATTTGAAACTCCACCTTATAAAACTTTGAGTGATATATAGATCAGTGTGGCTGTATTACTAAGCCTAGCATGGAGTAAAATGGAAATTATTTTAATGAGAGTATTAACTTCATGTTATTAGGTATATGAAGATGAAACATCTGTGTACTTGGTGATGGAACTTTTGAGGGGAGGGGAATTGTTGGACAAAATTCTCAGTGACAGATCTTTTGGTGAGCGAGAAGCAAGTTATGTGTTGGAAGTTCTTGCAAAAACTGTCAAGTACCTTCATGATAATGGTGTAAGTTGTTAAAAACCTTTATGATAATGGAGTAAGTTGTTAAGTATCTTTACAGTAATGGAGTAAGTTGTAAAGTACCTTCTTGTTGATGGAGTAAATTGCTAAGTACCTTCACAATAATTGAGTACATTATTTAGTACCTTCATGGTAAATCTTGTATTTATTTACTTTTGCAAGATTTAAAATGCCAATGGGTAGCTGTTTCATTTTTTATTGTGGCATGATGGAAAATATTAACTTGCAGGTGTTTCTTGAAGTACTTGTTACTGTATGATATAAAAAATATTCTGATAATATATTCTACTTATTAGATTACAATAAGAAGATTAGCTTTCCTCATTTGGTGATGCTTCTGTAAGTATATTTTTTCAGAAATCCATGCCATAAGCCTTCATCATACCTATGTTGAAATCCAAAGTTCCAACATATATTTCATGCAAATCATCATGTTTCACCTCTCCACCAATAGGAGAGCACAAAGATGTGGTGCACATGTTTTGCCATTTACCTGCCACCACTGAACTATCACTTCTTGTTGACAGCTGTTAAGTTCAAATGCTCTTTTTAAGTAATTTTTCCATTTTTTTATGTTTTTCTTAGCTTTATTTACTAAACTTCACAATTGTGAGTTAATGTTTTTATTAAAGCATTATGTCTTTTTGTTTGCCACTTTTTCTGTCATATGAATTCCATAGTTACAGTCACCACTCCAGATACTTCTCCAGTGTCTGGTGCGATATTTTCAGCCACAGGCATGGGTAACCCATCGGGGGATTTATCATCACTTATTTGCCAACATATTGAGCTGTATATGAGTGAACCTTTCTTTCCTTCTTCTGCCCCACTTCCTTCTGAGACTTTAGAGGTGGGCCAACTGATGAAGATCTTGTTTATTTGTTTTCTGTGCCTTCCTGTTCATTATCTGATGATTTAGCTCCTCTGTCATTAATCTTTTCAGACATTACGTCTTGGGTATGTAATGTTTTGTCTCTTACGCCTATTTCCTATGACCTTAGATGACTTTATTTAGATTTTTCCCCTATCCTTCAATATTTGGGATCACATGGACCAATTTATATCTTAGAATGGCTGGTATGGGTATTAACACTTTTATTGATAAGGAGAGAACAATGTTTCGACCTTTCTAGGTCATTTTCAGGTTAAAAAAGAGGGAGTATACAAGTGATCACTATCACACATATCTTAGGGACGAGAGTATAAACTGGATGAGAGCTTTAGTATGCCTTGTTTCTCCATAGATTTGGGATTAGCCTACCCTTTGCTTATCATTAGGCAGACTATCCCTTTCTTGACCAATAGCTGTTGGGGTTGGTTCTACTGGTTTGATGGGCAAAACCTGATTACTCTGTCCAACTTACTCAAGCCCAATTTTCTCACATTTGCCTCACCCTCATGGCTCTGCTGAGGCACCTTTCCTCTCTTCACCTTCTGTCAGAGGCTCTTCTTAGGAACTCTGAAAGGTTTTTTGCTGGTTTTTTGCTGAATTTTTGTCCATTCTTACTTCTGTGTTGAATTGCCTGATGTCTTCAGCTCTCATGCTTCAAATGTGGTTTATTTGTTGTTGGGACCTTTTGAGCCATGACAAGATTTTGGTGAGAACCCATCTCCAGACTTCTTATTTGAGGGACCTCTGCATGGTGGTATTTTTATGGTGTTATGTGTTTGACTTGGTTCATTTCTGAGTCTTTGGAGTTGCAGGTTGTCTAAGACTAAGCTTACTAACTTGGTAGTTTAATTCTTGCAGTCGGGGCTGAGAGTGGCACAGGTTTCTGACCCCTTACATTTTCTTTCTCAACGTTTTCTCATCCCATCGTTCTATG
The DNA here is from genome assembly GCF_004210375.1 of Tachypleus tridentatus. NCBI lineage: Eukaryota > Metazoa > Arthropoda > Merostomata > Xiphosura > Limulidae > Tachypleus > Tachypleus tridentatus. The sequence goes on along the minus strand of NC_134832.1, from coordinate 135,214,633 downwards.
GTGACAGGATTTGATGACTGGCTTGACGGTGCACAATCTGACAACAGCAGTGGCAGGGACTGTGTAGTTGGTTTGGACACAGTGGAGGCTCGTCTCTTGAATTTTGTTCATTGGTGGAGACCTTTTCTTGCCAGTGTCTTGGTTTACAGAGTGCTTTTGGAAGGTTACATTATCTTTCTCTCACTTCCTTCCCATCCAGTGTTCCCTTTATCTTTCCTTCTCTTCTGGATCCTTCAACATGTCGGGGTCTGTTGGAAGCAGTTCAGGGCCTTATTGCATAACAGGTTATTAAACCAGCTCCACCAGTTCATGGCAGTTTTACTCTCACCTGTGTGTGATTCTAAAGATGACCAGGGACTGGCATCCTGTCATTACTTTATCTTCTCTTAATCAGTTGTTCACACTCCTCACTTTACCACAGAGCATTTCCTCCAGGTTTTGGATGACTGAGGTGGACATTTCTAATGCTTACCTATACATTCCTGTGGCAGTGTTCATGTCCATACCTTTGATTTGTGCATTAGAGACTTATGTATGAGTTTTGTGCTTTAACTTTTGGCCTAGCCTAACTACAATACATGTTATGTGGTCCACTCCTTTGCTTATCCTATTGATGCCATGTGGCTGTGCTTCCATGTTTATGTGGACAGCTGGCTTCTTCTTGCTCATTCGAAATGTGGAGTAAGCTGATTTGCCAATTTGGAGAAGTCTTTTTTCCATTGTCCTGTCCAATACCTTATCCATTGGGGTGTTTTCTTCACCACCCATCTTAAATGGGTCCAACAAGCTCCATTCTATGGAAAGGGCCATTTGGAAAGAACTACTTGTTCTTTTACTTAAAGCTCATGAGGTTTTTGGTTTTGTGGCTCTAATTCTCCATGACCCCTCTCATATTCCCAGGGTAGAGCCCATATGAAGTTTTTTTAATTGGTTCTTCAAGGTCAGTGGAACCTCACTTGCGATCCCTTAAATACTTCTATATCCCTTCCCTTATTCCTTATAGATGATCTCCACTGGTGGTTAGACAGGGCCTGCATGTAAGTGGGGGTCATACTTTCTCCTTAGCAGCCAGAGTTGCATCTGTTCATGGATGCATTCCTTCAGGGCTTAGGTACCTGTGTGAATCACCAGCAGATTTCGGATCTGTGGTAGAGAGTTTTATTCACATCACAGTGTTTCATATTCTTGGCTTTTCATCAGGCTTTGCAACATTTTCTTCTCTTAACAGCTGCCGATTGGTTATTAATCATTCTGATAATTCTGTTGTGACTTACAACAGTCACCAAGGTGACACCATGCCCAGATCTGTGTTTTTGCATTCTGGATCTTCATTACTGGGCCCACACACATCAGATTCATTTTATGGTATGTCATGTACCTGTTGCTTTCAGTCTCATACCCAATAATCTTTTCTGATCATATTGTTTTTATCCCATTAAATGGCCCTTACATCCTGTCAATTTTGGTGGCTTCAATTTTTCCTTCTTGAGCCTTGGCTGTCAACATCTTCAACCAGGATTGGTTTTATCTGTTCCTTTATCTTTACTCTTCATTTACTTCCTTGGTTGGTTTCCCTCATCTATGCTACTCTTTGCACGGTCCTTCTAATTGATACATACTGCCCTGCTAAACCTTGGCACCTCAGTTACTCTTAATTTCAAGTGCTCCCTCTCCTTCCTATTTTCTTCTGTCCTGATCTGCTCCATCAACCCCAGTCACCATCACTCTATCCTGAGCCATCTGTCCTATGTCTTCAAGCTTGGCTTTTGTTGTGTTCTTGGCAAGGAGTTCCAGTTTAAATTGCAGAGTGGCTTTACATTTAACACATTCTATTTACCCTTCTTCTTTATGCATCTATCAATGGAAGTGGAACATTTATTTCTCCTTGGCATTTATGGACTCTTCACCCAATAATTTCCTGTATCTCTGAATTTCTCACATGGCTCCTTGAGAGGAGTTCATTGATCTCATCGATTTTGAGTGGTGTTATTCCATAACTTCTATTTTTCCCATTTTCACAGGGTCTTTGCTTTCCCTGTCTTTTCAATGTTGATCTGTTTTTTACTGGCTTCATCAGCCACTGAGGCACCCTTCATGCCCTCCCTTTACCAATGTCTTTGTTTTTCCTCTTTCATCTTTCTTTAAAGGTGTATTTTGTCTTGTTCCTGACCTGTTGATGGCATAGGTTTAATATTTTTGCCCTCAGTGTTACCAGGACCTTGTACAATTCCTCTTATCTTATCTTCTTAATCCAGATTGTGCTATTCTTCCTAAGACCTCTGTGGCTGGAGAAGGTCAGTCTTCCTTTTCGTCTATCTGCCTGTCCTCTTTTTCTTATCTCCACCCTTGTCCTTATCTGGGTAAACTCCTCTGCTGTTATAATGCTCAGACAGATTCCTTCCAGGGTCCTTATTCCTGCCATCTTCTCTCTTGGCAACCTTCCTTTTCCTGTGATCTTTCCCTGGTTACCCTTTTCCAGTTGGGTTTGATGTTTGGTCTAGTTGGCCTCTTCCTCATTGTCTCCTTTCTGGCATGGTCTCATTCACATTTCCTCACATCAAATCTATCACTTTACATTCTCCATTGCCTTTCCTCTTTGTTGGCCACTGGATAGATTCCAAGGTTAAACACGTGGATGACTCCTCAGATGTTCACTTCCCACAGCCTACACCACTAATTTTGGTTTTTCAGTGTATCACCTGCCACCTATGGGTGGCTATTCTACAGATTTTGGCATATCTGTCACATGATATAAGTCTTTATTGATGCTTTATTTTCCTTCAGGGACTCCAGGTTCTCCTTGGCTTTATATTCTGTTCTTTAGTGAGTGGTGCTTGACCAGATATTTTCTCTGTACTCAAAATGGGTTCAACTTAGATAGCTATAACCATTCGTAAATATCTTATTATCAAATCTGCACTGTAAGCTATGTTGATTCTTATACATTTTCCATGGCTATGTGTACTTACCCTTGGGATGGGATGTTTCACAACATTACTAGAGTGTATATTCCTTGTGATAATTGGATCATATTATGCTTGTCCCAGACTGTAACACTCGTGTATAGCATGAGTAAAGCATATGGGAATTACTGTCTGCCCTTGTAATGCCTAAGTTGATTAAATCAGTGTGGTCTGCTTTTAAAAATAAATGTTGCAGTCCATCTGGACTCTCCATCATAATTTTTCTTTCTGTAGAGTGCAGGAGTCTTTGCCACTTGCCAGTTTCAAACCACTGGGGTGGTTGACCCTGAAGGCAACATACTAAATGGATTCCATAAGGATGGCTATAATTATTCAGTTCAGATTAGGGCAGTGGTGTTCCACTGGTGTAGAGGGAGTTACAAAATTCTTTGGATGAGTAACAAATTTCTGAAGTGGAGATACCCAAATGCAGTTCACTCCTCTGATTGGTTGCTCTCTTCTTAGCTTCATATAGATGTTGGTACCCTGCAAGTGAGGCAATGGAGATTTAAGTGAACTAATCACATAAATCCTCACACAGGTTTTGGATTGTTCACCTCTCCCTCTTGACTTGTCTTCTGTGTTGTGGGTCACAGAAGGTCTATGTGGCTTGTTTTCACTTTTGTTCTTGGGTTTTTCTTCTTTAGTTACAACGTTGTTACTGATCTGGGGTCATTTTAGGCTGGTTTTATGGTTATAAGGGTTGAGTGCATGTGATGAACTTTCCTTAGATTCCAGATGTGGCATTCTCAGATCCCTGACATTGGGTTATTTTGTGAATTTGTGGAGTCAAATGTTAGGCTCCTTCATGACTCCGACACTTGAGATGAAGATGATAGGATCCTCATTCTACACTTGTGTGGATGTCAGTACCCAGTGAATGAGTTTTTGGATGTAGTTGACTTACCAAGTACAGTTCTGTCATTTCCTAGCCACTAACTCCTTGGACACATCCTCACTTGTCCACTTTTCATTGTGGAATTGAATGACTGATTTCTGTTTAAGATGTCATTTTTAAACTATCCTTTCCCATGTGAATGTGCTCCCTGCACGGTTTATTTTTGATGGCAAATAAAAAAAAAAAAAAAAAATTTAAAACTACCAACTAATGAATGCTTTAGCATGTATAAAAAATAAAACATTGAGTCAGCTGATAATTATCATATAAATTTTTTATGACTTACATTTAAAGTATACACTGGTAAATATTTTTTTTACAGCACAATATAGAACAATAAGATGTAGATATTTTGTTGTTATTTGTACAGAATACAGATGGTATAAGTTTAGTATTTACTTTGACATGGTGTTAATATAAAACATTAAATAGTAGGCTTTGTTTTTGGTGGAATATTGAATTTGCTTTAAAAGTAAGTAGAACTTGGTTTATACAAAAGACATTTTATTTTGGTGGAATGTTTCTAATTTGTTACATGTATGGGTTGTTACATGTGCTTTGCTCTTTCAATTTATGCTTTAGTTTTGTTCTATCTTTTTGTTGTTGCTAACACAGGATTTGCTAACCTTGGGGTACAAACTAAAAGAATAAATAAATAAAGGCTTTTGAGAGACCTAGAGATTGATTTCACTTTTGCAAATGAACTTTTGTATTTTGTGTGTGTGTGTCTTTATGTACATATATGTAAGGTCAAATTTGACCAGTAGATCTGATTGTGATTGTTTCCTTCGACCAAATTATTATTTTTATCAGTTTAATTTTTGATGGGGAAAGCAAGACTGTAGATTTCATTTTATTTTCTAGGTTGTCCATCGGGATCTAAAGCCATCCAATATTATGTATGCCGATGAAACAGGTAACCCCGAGTCTCTTCGAATCTGTGACTTTGGTTTTGCAAAGCAGATACGAGCAGAGAATGGACTTCTCATGACACCATGTTACACAGCTAACTTTGTGGCGCCTGAAGTTCTGAAAAAACAAGGTTACGATGAAGCTTGTGACATTTGGAGTATGGGAGTGCTTTTATATACCATGTTAGCTGGGTAAGTTTCACTCTGTATTATCAAAATAAATTTGTGTTGTGTTTGTACATTGTAAACAATGTGTGTGAGTAATTTAAGTATCATATCTGTGTTTACACCTTGTTAATTAGGTAAGCAGTATGTATCTTGTTTGTTGTAAACAGTGTCAACACAGATATGGTACCTTGTTGATTATCTGTTATAAATATGTAAACAAATTAAATATCATATTTCTGTTGTTTACACCCTTTTGTTTGTTCTAGTGGAGTAAGCAAGTTTTTGTGATGCAATTACATTTACAGTGTAATATTTGTGTTTCACACCTCTTTAGCAAACTAAATTAAATTAATAATTTTGCTCCATGCATTATTATCAGACTAATTTTTGTATTAGGGTTGAATTATTTTGTATTTATTATAATTAATAATATATTTCTATTATGATTGTATTATGTACCACCATGCTTAGTGTGCATGTACGTCATGTATGTATGTTTTACACTGTGTATCGTTTTGTTGACAGAGTGACTCTTTCATTTTTATATATGGGTAATGTTAACAAGGTAAGTCTGTATTACATTTGTAATCCCTTGTTAGTGGGGGTAAAGCATATATTACAGGGTTGAGAACATAGCAAGATGGTTAAGATTATAAAGAGGTAAACTACTGAATACCTCTGTGTGAAAAAGTTTGGTTCTTAGTTTGTAACCACAGAATTTTAAAGTTTCCCTCTGTATCAAATGTTTATTGCAAATTGGAAACTTGGTGGTGGTTATATAACACTTTTCCACCTGTAACTGTGTCCTGAGACACCTTTCAGGTAATAATGTGCGATGTTGGTGTCTGTGGAAATGGAGTTTTGCATTTGCAAAGATAGTGGCTCAGTTTATATTTTTAATCATATCTTGTTAGGTGTGACTATCAGAAATTATTGAAGACCATGTCAGTATTATGAAGCACAAAGAGTAGTTATATTATAATTTGTATTTATTTTTTTTAAGCTCCCATGAAATATATTTAAGTATATCACATTTGGGAATTTTTCAACTATTGAGAAAAGACACAAAATTCAGACCCATGTGCGTCTAAAATAAAATTTTGTTTTTTTTTATGTCACACTTTATGTTTAACAATGGAAGTAATTCCTTTCAAGTAGAACATTGAATTTCAGGTATACTCCCTTTGCTAATGGACCACATGATACTCCCAGTGACATTCTGGAGAGAATTGAAGAGGGAAGATTTCAGTTGAACTCTGGAAACTGGGTAAACATCACTCCAGCAGCAAAGGTGGGTGATAAGGGAACTAATTGTCACACCAGCAACAAAATGTTATGTCATTGGTTTGTTAGATAGCTTGCTGGATTTTACACCTGGCTCGAAATATGTGTTTTTAGATACTTGATCGGATTTTAATACTTTTAGTTGATTTCAAAACTTGTGCAAATATCATTGACAGTGATTTCTGATGAGTTTTTATTTTGTAAGCTTATTTTCACTTCTGGAGCTTGATCATGCATTTTTATCCAGATTGTGATCCCCAGTGTTAACACTAAGAGTGAGATTAGTGTTCCAACGTGGATCTAGTTTTTTAATGTACAGTTTTTTGTGTGAATTAGTCACATGTATCACTGAGTTGTATGAAATTGAAATATAATTGTTCATACATTTCTTCTTCATGTCTCAGTTTTGTACATGCAAATCTCTGTAGAAACAAATACTTTCTTACAAGATGGTTTTAGTCAAATGAGTACACAATGAAAACACTTTTCCTCTGAGATTCTAGAGTATGTCTCATCTATGTCTCTGTTGAGTTAAAGGAAAGATAAATGTTTTTTTATTCTGTTTTGTTTCTCATATTCAAGCATAGTCTGGCACTTATATTGAAAAACAATTCAAGTCTACGTTATTTTGTAGTAAAACTGGAAAGATGTTACTTCATATGCAATGAACAGCAGGCACAGAAAAAGAAAATCAGTGTTGAACATTTTTTTTCTGGGTTTCTGTATGGTTAGGGTAGTAGGTATGTGAATCTTTGAAAATATAGGGCTGTTGATATCTCACAACAAATATCTACTTTAAAGGGTTCTTTGTTAATCTGGTTTTTCTTTAATTCATTCAGACCAATAATTGATAAGATTGAAAATATCTATCATGGGAATTTTTGATAAGTAAACTTTTCAGTTTTTAATGCTGTGATTCTCCTTTAATCATAAAAATATAAAAATAAAACAGACTGAAAAGTGTTTAATAGACTGAATAGCAGAAGTTTTCACACTTTTTACTAAACTAATTGACTTTATGTATCCAATAAAGGTCTGGAAAGGCTCTGTCAGACTGATCCAAATGGTGCAGTTGTTTCATTGGTTTGTACATTTAAAATAAAAATTAAGTTTGATTCCCTATTGAATATCAAGATTGATGTGCCAAAATCAAACACATTTCTTTATTTTAGAACAAGAATTTTTGGTATAAATCATTGTACTTCTGTTTAAAACATATATTTGTATTACAATTTAACATTATTAAAGCCACAGTGTGAATATCTGTTGTCTGTTATTTCATAAACTGAAAGTTAATTCAACCTTTACAAATAATCGTAATCTATAACTGTTTTTCTAGTTGCATGGATAAACTAAGGATAGTTAGCATAAAATAACATAAAGTTCAGGGACAGCAAGGGATCTATTGGTCCATCTTGGTCATCTCATCCTCTAAACCAAATTAAAACTATAAAATAAAATAACAGTTAAAACTAGCCCTTTTAATTCATATATCTATCAAGCTTTCTTTTAAACCTAATACCTCTGCAAAACCTGAAGGCAACCCATTCTGTAGGCTAACCACCCTATTTAAAAAATAAAATTGTTGTGGTCGAAGATAGTTTCTGTTTTGCTTAATTCTATATTTTGTCTTGTAGTTCTAAAATTATCCCTGTTAAGTATGAAAAATGTTGATATATCAACACTATCAGTTCCTTTTACAACATTAAACACTTCAATCAGATTCTCTCTAACTCTTCTTTTTTCAAGAGAAAATAGTTTTAAGGATCTTCATCTCTCCTCATGTGACAATCTCTCAATCCCAGATACCATTTTAGTAACCCTTATATGAACTCTTTCCTAAGTTAAGAAGTCCAAGACTGAACACAATGCTCCTAATATGACCTAACCAGTGACCTATACAATGAAATTATAACCTCCTTACACTTGTATTCAGTATTTTTGTAGATAAAACCTAAAATGCTACTTGCTCTACTACTAGCAACAGCATACTGGTTGGATGGTTTAAGAGAATGATTAACCATTGCATCAAGATTCCTTTCTTTTAGGATACTGTTAAGGTTATTTCCATGCAAATTATACTTATAATTCAAATTATGATTACCCATATGTTGTGTCTGACATTTATTATAATTAAAACCCATCTGTCATTTATTTGCTTTACTCACTAAATGATTTAGATTCTTTTGTAAGCAGCATTATACTCCTCACAGCCAACAACACCCACGACCTCAATATTGTCAGCAAATTTAAGTACTTTAATGATCATTCCTTCATCTGCATCATTAATATAAATAAAAAAGGGGCAAAGGTCCTTTGACTGAGCCCTGAGGTTATCCAACTTGCAACATTAATCCAGTTTGACTGATCTCCATTTAGAACAGCACTTTGCTTTCTTCCGTTAAGCTACTTTTCTATTTGATTAGTTAACCAACTTGCAACATTAATCCAGTTTGACTGATCTCCATTTAGAACAGCACTCTGCTTTCTTCTGTTAAGCTACTTTTCTATTTGATTAGTTAACTTATCCCCAAACTTATAAAGATAAGTTTCTTTAGAACTATGGTGTTGTTGTCTCAGTAACATGATAGAAATAATGGTGAACGTGTTTTTTAGTATTACCATATTTTTGTTTGTCTCACTAGAAACCACATCACTGTTGTGTAGGATGGTTTGTAACTTGGATAATTAATTTTTAACATCAGAAACATAAAGGTATGATTAAATATAACATATCCTTAAAGGTGGAGACCTAAATTTCGTATATAAGTATAGTGTGTGTTCTGGTTAGTTGAAATGATGCTAGTTGCAAAAGTGAGTGGCAAACACAACTTGCAGGATAAGCTGAGATAATTCTAGTAGTAAAAGTGATAGGTAAAAATAGTTTATATTGTCTGACTCTTAAGGGTTAATTTTTACTTTATTTAGTGTTAAATTTCTGTAGTGTTAGTTGAAATCATATTACATGACCAGAATAAATGCAAGGGATCACGTGATGGTTATTGATAGTTTACACTAGCTTACTCTTGCTGAAGACACTTTTAACAAATTTAAAAATGACCGTATATTTTGCATGTGTACTTCTCTGTTGTCTTTAGACTAAAGTACACATTTTCATCAAATTAATTTTTGTTTTCTCAAAATAAAAGTGAATAAAATTATCATTTTTTTCAGCATCTTGCTCACAAAATGTTACATATTGACCCTAAGCAGCGCTACAAAGTTTCTGATGTGCTGAACCATGTGTGGATTAAAAACAGGAACCAACTACCGAGTTGCAAACTTTGTCACCAAGATGCCTCCCTAGTCAAGGTGTAGATTCTAGTTTTATCTGTATACAGCTCTATATTTATCATTTAAAGAGTCATTTTTAATAATTAATTATAGAGAGTGATAATAGTTGGTTGTAGGTTCAGTAATATATTTAAGTAATAAATATCTGTGTTGAAACGTTTGTGAAGTAAATGATGATCATAAAGAAAACCTTCTATTTATAATTATCATGAGTTACTATTTGTTCTGATTATATGTTAAAACCTATCTGATGTAAGAAAAGTGAATGTTAGCAAGGCATGTTGAAAAGAATGTATTTTGTTTAGGAAGTAAAACTAGACAAGAAAATCCAATTGAAGTTTTATTAGAAGGTAACCCAATGAAACATTGTGTCTTTTGATTTCTTTTTTTAATGAATTATTATTAATTATTCTGCATCTGAGCTACAGTTACAACAGAAAGTGTTCGTACCCCTTCATCCCGAGTAGTTTTTTGCTCATAACTTAAAAAGTATCTCAATTAGGCTAATAGACATATAATATATTATAAATATTATACTAACACACATCTACATAAATTTTTATGTAAATTAAATGACAAATAAACTGTTTATAAACAAATAATCGAAAATGGGAGGAGCAGAAAGTGTTTGTAGATTTTAGAACGTGTTAAAAAATTGATATTCCCATAAAAATTTTGTTTAGTTTGGTGAATAAACTACATTATACCATTCCAGAACTAGACATATGGTTCATAATTATTGGAATTTAGCCAGCAAAAAATGCACTTCCAGCAATTTAGCACTGTCTCTGTCAGTATCTGCTTGGTCATCATGGTGAACAGGAAACAACTGTTCAGTGTTTTAAAAAACCGAATTATTGTAAAATACAAGTCTCGTGTGTCTCTTTCCGGTATTGCTACACAACTTAATATGCCGAAATCTACTGTTCAAAGCATAATTGCCAAATTTAAGCTCACAGGATCAACTGCTAATCTCTCGTTCCGGAACCCCACCAAAATTCCAGAGAGAACCAAGAGGAAGGTTCTCAGAGAAGTTAGTAGGTACCCTAGTTTAACATGTAATGACATACAGAAACTGGTAAGGGAATCTGGAGTTGAAGTAAGCACCTCTACAGTTACGATCATGTTACACTCTTCTGGATTCAAAGCATGTCATCCTCCATATTTAAAGCCTGTTCATTTAGAAGCACGATTGAGGTATGCAAGAAAGCATGTGGATAAACTTTTTACCTATTAGAAGAGTATTCTTTGGTCAGATGAGACTAAAATTGAGCTTTTTGGCCACAATGATGTTTACTATATTTTCTGTAAGAAGAGGGAACAAAATCTTCCAAAGAACACCGTCACTACAGTTAAACACGGAGGTGGCTCGATCATGCTTTGGGGTTCCTTCAGCTCTTCTGGTGTAGGCTGCCTTCACCGCGTCAGTGGAATCATGAAAAAAGAAGAGTATGTTGATATATTAGGCACTTATATCAAGAATGATGCTCGGAACTTGCTGCTTGGGAGTCGTTGGATCTTCCAGCACGATAATGACCCTAAGCACACATCGAAATATGTGCAACCCTGATTGCAGAGGAACCATATAAGCATTCTGCAGTGACCATCGCATTCACCCGATCTCAACTCAGTTGAAAACGTTTGGCATGAATTGAAGACCAGGATTCATTAGCATCATCCGAAAAACTTGTAAGAGTTGGAGGCTTTCTGTAAAGAAGAATGGAAGAAAATACCAGTCAAGTACTGTCAAACGATCATGGAGGGTTATGAGGAGAGATTGCACCAAGTAATTCACCTGAAAGGCTACACAACTGACCATTAAAGTAGACACAGGAACACTTTCTGCCCCTCCTATGTTTGGTCATTTGTTTATAAACAGTTTATTTGTCATTCAATTTATATAAAAATTTGTGTGTCAGTATATTATAAATATTATACAGTAATGTATATATATTTATAATATACTGTACTTTCATTATCCTAATCATGATACTTTTTAAGTTATGAGGAAAAACTACTCACGATGCAGGGGTACGAACACTTTCTGTCGTAACTGTACCTCAAACAAGTTATTTACTCATGAATGTTTGGAAATGGTAAAAGTGTTATAGAACAATTTCTGTATGTTTTTGATCATTCTTAGCCAACTTATCCCTAAATGAAGTTACTCGGGCATCATCTGTTCTGGACAGTATTCATTGGTCCTTGCTATATCCTGACCTTTGACATATGTGTTATCCAAATCTTGAATATTGCATTGCTGAAAATAAAAAGAGAACTAAAAGCAGTACTAATTTATGAAAAGAAATCTGATTTAAATGCAACTTCAGAAGGGGTATCCACAGATTTTGTAATATAATGAAGAATTGATGCCTGCAGCATACATTTTTTTCCTGCCACTAGTAATCTTTACAGCTCATATTTCACTGCAGGAAGATTTTATGCAATACATTGAGACCACTGTTTCTCTATTCTGTACAAGCTCGTCATAATCAAACAAACATATTTGGATGATAGCTTCTGTTTTAGCAGTCTAGAGGAACAGAAATATGTGTGAGATATCTGTGAATGGTATACTATGAAACACCTATTTGTATCTTCTAAAGGAACTGGTATATGCTGACTTGAACGTACTGCTTGAATGTTTTGTCATGGTGAACTTGTACCTTTTGGCATCAGCCTGTAAAAAGTTACTCGTGGTATACTATTGTTCAGTTTGATACAGAAATGGTAATTATAAGAACCTTTCCTGCCCAGTCCAGGAAATGTACTTTTAAGTGCATTTGCAAACACAGTGCAGTGAAAACATTACTTAATATTTCAAAAGAGTTAAAAAAATTACATTCTGTTTTTTGGTCAGTCTGAAATAAATGCAATTAAGTTTTAAATGTTAAACCTAACTTGCCATATAATATTACTACAAATAAAATTGGTCAACTTCTCAATATGTTGCACCTTTTGGACCATTTGTAAGGGTTCAGTTGCACTTACTCCGTAGTGTATAGGTTTTTAGACTAATTTAAAGTTCATACGTGTTTCTCTATAACAGCCTATTTAAAGCCTGAAAGTCAAAAATCAAGGATTTATGGGAAGTGATTTTCTCCCAAGAATGTTCAGGGACTTGAGATCCTTCATCTGCTCTAGAAGTTTTTGTGAAGGAAATGTAGTTGAAATATCAGATTACTTTCTTAGTAGTGGGTTAATTGTCAACAGAGATATCTTGAACAAGGCTGGGATGGGACCAGAGAGCAAGGTGCAAGAGATGAGAAGTGAGTTGAATGTTAACTTTATTTAATCCTGGTTGTAGAGCTTCACATTGTACGGGCCCATTTTCTAGGCATGTAGGGTTTTCTAACTTTTTAAGGTATATATATTTTTTTATAGATCTGATGATTTTATTAGATGCAGTTTATTTTATTCTTTGTTTATGTTACTCAATGATGTTCACTGTCCAAGCCCTTAAAGTGGGTACTAGTTTTGATGACACAGGTCATATCTCTGATACCTGAAATAAAATTATAACACGTTTACATACTTTCAGTAAGATTTTGGTGTGACCGAATGTCAATTGTTGTCATGGTAATTATTTATAAGATCACCTAAGTCTAATTGTTAATTAGTTATTAATATTTTATTTTTTACTCCTGCAGATACTAAACACTTGTTAGTTTATTTCATATGTTTCAGCTACTATCTTTAGAGAGAGTTCCTGAAGAGGACCATAACTCAATCCTGGATCTTGAGCTGTTGTGCTGTCCACAACAGCTTTTGATTAATTATCATACTTGTATGATTGTATGCACAACTAAATTATTGAATATATTATATGCTTTTGGTCATAAACTTGATTGAGCTGTAGCAGTCTGATGGACAGGTGTTTCTATCACTGTTGGTGTGCTTAGTTTTGCATATTCATAGTTTTTAGTTTTTGTAGTACTTGATTTTGATTTAATTACATTTCTAACTTATGTTAAGTTTCATTGACCAAAAGTAATTACAATATTTGAAGTAATCTGTCAAACTTAGAAAGATGTGTTGGTTAGTGACTGCTATTCATTTTGCTGAATTACATTTAGGTGATCAGGTGTTATTTTAGAGCTGGTTTTTACATAATGCTTTCATTGATGTTTCCAACAGGGAGCCATGGCTGCAACATTCCGAGCCATTAACCATTTTCCAAAGCTACCTAACTTGGAGCCTGTTTCGGCATCAGAGTTGGCACAACGACGGGCAAAGGCACGACACAGGTTTTCCTTAGAATATTAATTAGGTGTTAGGAACTACATTTTGGTTTCCTTGAATTCATGGCAGAAGAAAAGTCTCCATAACCAGAGGTGTTGTAGTCCTCATGTCTCGTCAAGTGTAAGACCAACTGCTAGAGAAAGTTATCTTCTTTGGAATTTAGGTGAAAGTTAAGGATTAGACACCAGTTGAAGATATTAAGTCACTGCTTATATTCATCCACCTTTTAAAACTTAATTTTCATGATCTTTATTTCAAAATCTCAATAGGCTGATCATTCTTCCTCATGATTGGCTGATATTTCACACTCAGGAAATTTTCTTTAACCTTAAGACCTTATGTTTAGGTATCAAAAAATGAAAGCATTTAAATGTTTGTTAGTAGGCATAGTTAGTTGAGTATGAAGTTGTATAAACTTGGGTTTGAAATTAGATATTTTTTTCTTCCCTTGAAATTTAAAGATGCCTTCCATTTAGAAAAAAAACAAGAAACAGCTTTTATAATTTATACATTTAAGAGTACAATCAATTTTATTTTTGGTTGAAAGAATTAGTGAAGGTGTTTCTAGAACTGTTAAAAAGTATATAGGTGGTGATGATGTGTTGTGCCAAACAGAACTGTAAATTTATACTGAACGTGTGAGAGGGAACTGCCACTTCCAGGAGCCCATTCTATGATCAAAGTACTACTTTTTAATATACATTTATGGTTTTAAAACAAAAGAATTTGCATTAGAAAGCACACAGGATCTAAGCTGACTGATTACAGATTTATGATCAAGTTTACCAAATAACCTCAGTAGAAAGATCGTCTGTTATTGTGGGTCATTGTTCACTTCGTTCATCATCAGTCTCAAATCTATAAAGCCAAGTATTTCGTGTGTCCAGGAACATATTGTTCATTTGATTTTTCATTATTAGAAATTACTGAATATGTTTTCAGATTCAACCTGTACTTCGCGTGTTTCTCTCTCTTTTTTTTTTTTCCAAATGCTATTTGTCACAACAGTTAAGCTGTCACAGAGTTTAAATAATAAAAATAATGATTGTCTTTACACTTATAAAATGTTTTGTTATAAAATATTGTTTGTAAGCCTAATTTATGTGCTTGACTACATAAGGGAAGGTCGATCATGTGATCACTGTTATAAATTAATTGTTTGTTAGCTACAGCAGCTACTCATGTTCAGTGTTTGTAGAGTTTATGGAAACTTTAAGCAGTATTATTTCATGGCTTTTAAACTACTACAGTGAGATTTTTAAAAAGGTCAAATGTATGTACATCATTAGTAACTTTTAAGGAGGTTGATAATTTTGATTAATTTTTTTATCAAATTTTGTTGTGGTATCAAGTGTGTAACCATGTCATTTGAACTTTAGTTTTAGTATTTCCAAATTAGTTTTAAATCTGATAAGTAGTGCTTTTCACTTGCATTTAGTCAAGAATTTAATGTCACAGTGCTATATTAATAGTAAATCAATCTGATTTATAGTAACACAGTACAATGAATACCCACTTACAGATTGTTGGGTGTCTTTGTTCAGTTCTTATATTAACTCTTAAGTTATCTTCTTCAGTGATACTACGCATAATATTGGACAGTTTAATTTACTCTTGAGAGATACGCTTTCTGTGCTTCTGGATGTTCCACACATTTGTAACACACTAAAATACAGACATGTTAAAACAACTAAGCTGAGTATAAGGTAAATTAATAGTGTTAGAATTTATAGCAATAAAAAATCTTACTGACTCTTTCAACAGTGACAGTTTTAACAACTATATCACATCTTTCAACAGTGACAGTTTTAACAACTATATCACATCTTTCAACAGTGACAGTTTTAACAACTATATCACATCTTTCAACAGTGACAGTTTTAACGACTATATCACATCTTTCAACAGTGACAGTTTTAACAACTATATCACATCTTTCAACAGTGACAGTTTTAACGACTATATCACATCTTTCAACAGTGACAGTTTTAACGACTATATCACATCTTTCAACAGTGACAGTTTTAAGAACTATATCACATCTTTCAACAGTGACAGTTTTAACGACTATATCACATCTTTCAACAGTGACAGTTTAACGACTATATCACATCTTTCAACAGTGACAGTTTTAACGACTATATCACATCTTTCAACAGTGACAGTTTTAACAACTATATCACATCTTTCAACAGTGACAGTTTTAACGACTATATCACATCTTTCAACAGTGACAGTTTTAACAACTATATCACATCTTTCAACAGTGACAGTTTTAACGACTATATCACATCTTTCAACAGTGACAGTTTAACGACTATATCACATCTTTCAACAGTGACAGTTTTAACAACTATATCACATCTTTCAACAGTGACAGTTTTAACGACTATATCACATCTTTCAACAGTGACAGTTTTAACGACTATATCACATCTTTCAACAGTGACAGTTTTAACTATATCACATCTTTCAACAACGACTATATCACATCTTTCAACAGTGACAGTTTAACAACTATATCACATCTTTCAACAGTGACAGTTTTAACGACTATATCACATCTTTCAACAGTGACAGTTTTAACGACTATATCACATCTTTCAACAGTGACAGTTTTAACAACTATATCACATCTTTCAACAGTGACAGTTTTAACGACTATATCACATCTTTCAACAGTGACAGTTTTAACAACTATATCACATCTTTCAACAGTGACAGTTTTAACAACTATATCACATCTTTCAACAGTGACAGTTTTAACGACTATATCACATCTTTCAACAGTGACAGTTTTAACGACTATATCACATCTTTCAACAGTGACAGTTTTAACAACTATATCACATCTTTCAACAGTGACAGTTTTAACAACTATATCACATCTTTCAACAGTGACAGTTTTAACAACTATATCACATCTTTCAACAGTGACAGTTTTAACGACTATATCACATCTTTCAACAGTGACAGTTTTAACGACTATATCACATCTTTCAACAGTGACAGTTTTAACAACTATATCACATCTTTCAACAGTGACAGTTTTAACGACTATATCACATCTTTCAACAGTGACAGTTTTAACGACTATATCACATCTTTCAACAGTGACAGTTTTAACAACTATATCACATCTTTCAACAGTGACAGTTTTAACGACTATATCACATCTTTCAACAGTGACAGTTTTAACGACTATATCACATCTTTCAACAGTGACAGTTTTAACGACTATATCACATCTTTCAACAGTGACAGTTTTAACAACTATATCACATCTTTCAACAGTGACAGTTTTAACAACTATATCACATCTTTCAACAGTGACAGTTTTAACAACTATATCACATCTTTCAACAGTGACAGTTTTAACAACTATATCACATCTTTCAACAGTGACAGTTTTAACGACTATATCACATCTTTCAACAGTGACAGTTTTAACGACTATATCACATCTTTCAACAGTGACAGTTTTAACAACTATATCACATCTTTCAACAGTGACAGTTTTAACGACTATATCACATCTTTCAGTGACAGTTTTGACTATATCACATCTTTCAACAGTGACAGTTTAACGACTATATCACATCTTTCAACAGTGACAGTTTTAACAACTATATCACATCTTTCAACAGTGACAGTTTTAACGACTATATCACATCTTTCAACAGTGACAGTTTTAACGACTATATCACATCTTTCAACAGTGACAGTTTTAACGACTATATCACATCTTTCAACAGTGACAGTTTTAACAACTATATCACATCTTTCAACAGTGACAGTTTTAACAACTATATCACATCTTTCAACAGTGACAGTTTTAACGACTATATCACATCTTTCAACAGTGACAGTTTTAACAACTATATCACATCTTTCAACAGTGACAGTTTTAACAACTATATCACATCTTTCAACAGTGACAGTTTTAACGACTATATCACATCTTTCAACAGTGACAGTTTTAACAACTATATCACATCTTTCAACAGTGACAGTTTTAACAACTATATCACATCTTTCAACAGTGACAGTTTTAACAACTATATCACATCTTTCAACAGTGACAGTTTTAACGACTATATCACATCTTTCAACAGTGACAGTTTTAACAGTGACTATATCACATCTTTCAACAGTGACAGTTTTAACGACTATATCACATCTTTCAACAGTGACAGTTTTAACGACTATATCACATCTTTCAACAGTGACAGTTTTAACGACTATATCACATCTTTCAACAGTGACAGTTTTAACAACTATATCACATCTTTCAACAGTGACAGTTTTAACGACTATATCACATCTTTCAACAGTGACAGTTTTAACGACTATATCACATCTTTCAACAGTGACAGTTTTAACGACTATATCACATCTTTCAACAGTGACAGTTTAACAACTATATCACATCTTTCAACAGTGACAGTTTTAACGACTATATCACATCTTTCAACAGTGACAGTTTTAACGACTATATCACATCTTTCAACAGTGACAGTTTTAACGACTATATCACATCTTTCAACAGTGACAGTTTTAACGACTATATCACATCTTTCAACAGTGACAGTTTTAACGACTATATCACATCTTTCAACAGTGACAGTTTTAACGACTATATCACATCTTTCAACAGTGACAGTTTTAACGACTATATCACATCTTTCAACAGTGACAGTTTTAACGACTATATCACATCTTTCAACAGTGACAGTTTTAACGACTATATCACATCTTTCAACAGTGACAGTTTTAACAACTATATCACATCTTTCAACAGTGACAGTTTTAACAACTATATCACATCTTTCAACAGTGACAGTTTTAACAACTATATCACATCTTTCAACAGTGACAGTTTTAACAACTATATCACATCTTTCAACAGTGACAGTTTTAACGACTATATCACATCTTTCAACAGTGACAGTTTTAACAACTATATCACATCTTTCAACAGTGACAGTTTAACGACTATATCACATCTTTCAACAGTGACAGTTTTAACGACTATATCACATCTTTCAACAGTGACAGTTTTAACGACTATATCACATCTTTCAACAGTGACAGTTTTAACGACTATATCACATCTTTCAACAGTGACAGTTTTAACGACTATATCACATCTTTCAACAGTGACAGTTTTAACGACTATATCACATCTTTCAACAGTGACAGTTTTAACGACTATATCACATCTTTCAACAGTGACAGTTTTAACGACTATATCACATCTTTCAACAGTGACAGTTTTAACGACTATATCACATCTTTCAACAGTGACAGTTTTAACGACTATATCACATCTTTCAACAGTGACAGTTTAACGACTATATCACATCTTTCAACAGTGACAGTTTTAACGACTATATCACATCTTTCAACAGTGACAGTTTTAACGACTATATCACATCTTTCAACAGTGACAGTTTAACGACTATATCACATCTTTCAACAGTGACAGTTTTAACGACTATATCACATCTTTCAACAGTGACAGTTTTAACGACTATATCACATCTTTCAACAGTGACAGTTTTAACGACTATATCACATCTTTCAACAGTGACAGTTTTAACGACTATATAACGACATCTTTCAACAGTGACAGTTTAACGACTATATCATCATCTTTCAACAGTGACAGTTTTAACGACTATATCACATCTTTCAACAGTGACAGTTTTAACAACTATATCACATCTTTCAACAGTGACAGTTTTAACGACTATATCACATCTTTCAACAGTGACAGTTTTAACGACTATATCACATCTTTCAACAGTGACAGTTTTAACAACTATATCACATCTTTCAACAGTGACAGACTATATCACATCTTTAACGACTATATCACATCTTTCAACAGTGACAGTTTTAACACTATATCACATCTTTCAACAGTGACAGTTTTAAGAACTTTAACAACTATATCACATCTTTCAACAGTGACAGTTTTAACGACTATATCACATCTTTCAACAGTGACAGTTTTAACGAACTATATCACATCTTTCAACAGTGACAGTTTTAACAACTATATCACATCTTTCAACAGTGACAGTTTTAACGACTATATCACATCTTTCAACAGTGACAGTTTAACGACTATATCACATCTTTCAACAGTGACAGTTTTAACAACTATATCACATCTTTCAACAGTGACAGTTTTAACGACTATATCACATCTTTCAACAGTGACAGTTTTAACGACTATATCACATCTTTCAACAGTGACAGTTTTAACGACTATATCACATCTTTCAACAGTGACAGTTTTAACGACTATATCACATCTTTCAACAGTGACAGTTTTAACGACTATATCACATCTTTCAACAGTGACAGTTTTAACGACTATATCACATCTTTCAACAGTGACAGTTTTAACGACTATATCACATCTTTCAACAGTGACAGTTTTAACGACTATATCACATCTTTCAACAGTGACAGTTTTAACAACTATATCACATCTTTCAACAGTGACAGTTTTAACACGACTATATCACATCTTTCAACAGTGACAGTTTTAACGACTATATCACATCTTTCAACAGTGACAGTTTTAACAACTATATCACATCTTTCAACAGTGACAGTTTTAACGACTATATCACATCTTTCAACAGTGACAGTTTTAACGACTATATCACATCTTTCAACAGTGACAGTTTAACAACTATATCACATCTTTCAACAGTGACAGTTTTAACGACTATATCACATCTTTCAACAGTGACAGAACTATATCACATCTTTAACAACTATATCACATCTTTCAACAGTGACAGTTTTAACTATATCACACTATATCACATCTTTCAACAGTGACAGTTTTAACGACTATATCACATCTTTCAACAGTGACAGTTTTAACGACTATATCACATCTTTCAACAGTGACAGTTTTAACAACTATATCACATCTTTCAACAGTGACAGTTTTAACGACTATATCACATCTTTCAACAGTGACAGTTTTCAACAGTGACTATATCACATCTTTCAACAGTGACAGTTTTAACGACTATATCACATCTTTCAACAGTGACAGTTTTAACGACTATATCACATCTTTCAACAGTGACAGTTTAAGAACTATATCACATCTTTCAACAGTGACAGTTTTAACGACTATATCACATCTTTCAACAGTGACAGTTTTAACAACTATATCACATCTTTCAACAGTGACAGTTTTAACAACTATATCACATCTTTCAACAGTGACAGTTTTAACGACTATATCACATCTTTCAACAGTGACAGTTTTAACAACTATATCACATCTTTCAACAGTGACAGTTTAACAGTTTTAGACTATATCACATCTTTCAACAGTGACAACTATATCACATCTTTCAACAGTGACAGTTTTAACGACTATATCACATCTTTCAACAGTGACAGTTTTAACAACTATATCACATCTTTCAACAGTGACAGTTTTAACGACTATATCACATCTTTCAACAGTGACAGTTTTAACAACTATATCACATCTTTCAACAGTGACAGTTTTAACAACTATATCACATCTTTCAACAGTGACAGTTTTAACAACTATATCACATCTTTCAACAGTGACAGTTTTAACAACTATATCACATCTTTCAACAGTGACAGTTTTAACGACTATATCACATCTTTCAACAGTGACAGTTTAACGACTATATCACATCTTTCAACAGTGACAGTTTTACAGTGACGACTATATCACATCTTTCAACAGTGACAGTTTTAACGACTATATCACATCTTTCAACAGTGACAGTTTTAACGACTATATCACATCTTTCAACAGTGACAGTTTTAACAACTATATCACATCTTTCAACAGTGACAGTTTTAACGACTATATCACATCTTTCAACAGTGACAGTTTTACAGTTTTGCTTTAACTATATCACATCTTTCAACAGTGACAGTTTTAACAACTATATCACATCTTTCAACAGTGACAGTTTTAACGACTATATCACATCTTTCAACAGTGACAGTTTTAACGACTATATCACATCTTTCAACAGTGACAGTTTTAACAACTATATCACATCTTTCAACAGTGACAGTTTTAACAACTATATCACATCTTTCAACAGTGACAGTTTTAACGACTATATCACATCTTTCAACAGTGACAGTTTTAACAACTATATCACATCTTTCAACAGTGACAGTTTTAACGACTATATCACATCTTTCAACAGTGACAGTTTTAACGACTATATCACATCTTTCAACAGTGACAGTTTTAACAACTATATCACATCTTTCAACAGTGACAGTTTTAGAACTATATCACATCTTTCAACAGTGACAGTTTAACAACTATATCACATCTTTCAACAGTGACAGTTTTAACGACTATATCACATCTTTCAACAGTGACAGTTTTAACGACTATATCACATCTTTCAACAGTGACAGTTTTAACGACTATATCACATCTTTCAACAGTGACAGTTTTAACGACTATATCACATCTTTCAACAGTGACAGTTTTAACGACTATATCACATCTTTCAACAGTGACAGTTTTAACGACTATATCACATCTTTCAACAGTGACAGTTTTAACGACTATATCACATCTTTCAACAGTGACAGTTTTAACGACTATATCACATCTTTCAACAGTGACAGTTTTAACAACTATATCACATCTTTCAACAGTGACAGTTTTAACAACTATATCACATCTTTCAACAGTGACAGTTTTAACGACTATATCACATCTTTCAACAGTGACAGTTTTAACAACTATATCACATCTTTCAACAGTGACAGTTTTAACGACTATATCACATCTTTCAACAGTGACAGTTTTAACAACTATATCACATCTTTCAACAGTGACAGTTTTAACAACTATATCACATCTTTCAACAGTGACAGTTTTAACAACTATATCACATCTTTCAACAGTGACAGTTTAACGACTATATCACATCTTTCAACAGTGACAGTTTTAACGACTATATCACATCTTTCAACAGTGACAGTTTAACGACTATATCACATCTTTCAACAGTGACAGTTTTAACAACTATATCACATCTTTCAACAGTGACAGTTTTAACGACTATATCACATCTTTCAACAGTGACAGTTTTAACAACTATATCACATCTTTCAACAGTGACAGTTTAACAACTATATCACATCTTTCAACAGTGACAGTTTTAACGACTATATCACATCTTTCAACAGTGACAGTTTTAACGACTATATCACATCTTTCAACAGTGACAGTTTAACGACTATATCACATCTTTCAACAGTGACAGTTTTAACAACTATATCACATCTTTCAACAGTGACAGTTTAACGACTATATCACATCTTTCAACAGTGACAGTTTTAACAACTATATCACATCTTTCAACAGTGACAGTTTTAACAACTATATCACATCTTTCAACAGTGACAGTTTTAACAACTATATCACATCTTTCACAGTGACAGTTTTAACGACTATATCACATCTTTCAACAGTGACAGTTTTAACGACTATATCACATCTTTCAACAGTGACAGTTTTAACAACTATATCACATCTTTCAACAGTGACAGTTTTAACAACTATATCACATCTTTCAACAGTGACAGTTTTAACAACTATATCACATCTTTCAACAGTGACAGTTTTAACGACTATATCACATCTTTCAACAGTGACAGTTTTAACAACTATATCACATCTTTCAACAGTGACAGTTTTAACAACTATATCACATCTTTCAACAGTGACAGTTTTAACAACTATATCACATCTTTCAACAGTGACAGTTTTAACGACTATATCACATCTTTCAACAGTGACAGTTTTAAGTTTAAAACTATATCACATCTTTCAACAGTGACAGTTTTAACGACTATATCACATCTTTCAACAGTGACAGTTTTAACAACTATATCACATCTTTCAACAGTGACAGTTTTAACAACTATATCACATCTTTCAACAGTGACAGTTTTAACGACTATATCACATCTTTCAACAGTGACAGTTTATATCACATCTTTCAACAGTGACAGTTTTAACGACTATATCACATCTTTCAACAGTGACAGACTATATCACATCTTTTCAGTGACAGTTTTAACACTATATCACATCTTTCAACAGTGACAGTTTTAACGACTATATCACATCTTTCAACAGTGACAGTTTTAACAACTATATCACATCTTTCAACAGTGACAGTTTTAACAACTATATCACATCTTTCAACAGTGACAGTTTTAACAACTATATCACATCTTTCAACAGTGACAGTTTTAACGACTATATCACATCTTTCAACAGTGACAGTTTTAACAACTATATCACATCTTTCAACAGTGACAGTTTTAACAACTATATCACATCTTTCAACAGTGACAGTTTTAACGACTATATCACATCTTTCAACAGTGACAGTTTTAACGACTATATCACATCTTTCAACAGTGACAGTTTTAACGACTATATCACATCTTTC